>NW_016690478.1:0-4192 GCF_001604755.1 Lepidothrix coronata
ACAGGCCTCTTAACACCTAGTTTATAGCCTGAGGAGTCAGGCTCTTATGGGCAGAGGTGCTAATAGTCTATTGACAACAGTTTCTGGGAAATGGCATGGAAGGCTATAGAATACACAGTTTTGGGTTACACCCATACCATGATGAACTCAGCTGTCCTAACTAGGACACATCCATGTAGATCAGCTGGGCAAGAGCAGTTGATCAGGAAATGCAGTTGCATCCTCAGAGATTGGTTTAGTGCTGGTGTCAAGAATAAAATTCTCAATGCTCCAAGGAGCAGTTCATCAGGAAAGGCACGACAGGGGAGGTGACTCCTGACTAGGTTCAGAGCAGTGTACATGGCTTGACTGATAACATGGTTTTTTTCCACAGAGCAGTCCTGGATGAGGATGTAACAGGCAAAGAGAACAGAGGACAAGACTGTAGTGTTCAGTCACTGCAGAAATACGTACTTCACCCACAGCTTGCACATGTTTGCTTGCCTAAGGACAGAGCTGTAGATAGGAGAATGTACAGTGATAGTCAGAGCTTGACCAAAGATGGTAGATAACTTCCCTAACAGGAAGGTGTAAATGTGCAAGTCTTCACAGTCGGCACGAAATGGCTGAGAGAGGGAGCTGGAGACACTCCAGACCTTTCTAAAACTATGAAGTGGCTGAATAGGAAATGAATGTTTCCAGTCTCTCTCAAAACCAGAATGGGGGACACTGAACAAAACAAGCAGAAAGCACATCCAGAACAAACAACTCAGTTCTCCAAGCTGATTTGGAGGAGGGCCCCTAGAGAGAGGATGTGTTCCTTTGGGCTGTGCACCAGAAGGAGAAGGGCCTTAGCACTGTCCATTCCTGTTGTGGTCACTCTGCCTGACATGTTGGTTCTAACACCCTTCTAACCTTTATGTGGCACCACTCATGGAATCTCCTCTCTGAATGCCCAGCAGGCTGTTGCAGAAGGGGAGCAGCTGTCATGGCTCTCAGAGAAGAGACTCATGTCACAGAGCCTGGAATGTCTGCAGCGAACAGTTGCAAGGCTGGAAGATGAAAAGGTGGAGCTGAAGCAACAAAATGCTGAGCTCAGGAGGACTCTTGAGCAGGTAAAACAGGCTTTCTTGCTGCCTCTGCAAAGCCTCATGGTCCTCTGAACCATGACACATTTCCGCAGGCAGCACTTTGGATTCCTCTTCTTGTTTCCTTCCCTCTCCTTCTTCCTGCTGTGGACACACACTTTGCATTTTCTCTCTCTTCTGGCACCCCATGGCCTTCACAAATACACCTTCACTGCAGTGCCACCCTCCTTGCCCCAGCGTCCCCAGACACACACTTGCCTCTCTTCCATAGCCCACATCGAGTCCTTTTTTGTTCTCTGGTGCAATTAAGGGTCTCTGAGCAGAGATCTCCTTGCCTTGATGTCCAGAGGTCCTTTTGCTCCCTGTTTGGTGGCAGGTTTCTGTGACCCTTTCTCCCATCCAATGTGCAGGTGGAACGTGAGCGGAGGAGGCTGAAGAGATGTTTTAGGGATCAGATGCTCCCAGATGCCTTTGGATTGTCTCTCTCCCAGTCTGACCAGCACAAAGTGTCCACCTCTAGACAGGTGAGAACAGAATCTTCCCTGGTGAGGGGAGGCTCTGGCCATACAAGGGACAAGGGCAAATCCCAGTGGCAGCGGCCCCCCAGGAGAGACCTAATGGTAGTCAAGTATAGACCATGCCCTGACCAAGCTGCAGACTAAAATGAAATCTTGTGTTTTATTCACAGGAGGAGTCTCACGCTCACTGCAGTCAGCGGTTAGCTGAGCTACAGAACCAGGTGAGGAGTAGGAAAACTCTCCTCAAAAGCTGCTGTGGCTCTACTGATGGGCACAACTTTGCACGATGCTCCAAGCTGAGTTTTGTTTGGCTGTCAGGAAGTGAGTGCACCAGGCAGTGTCAGTTCTGCGCCTGTTGGCAACAACCAAACAACATCCTTCACCTCAGTCTTGTCTCTGGCTTGCCTAAAGGTCAGGCAGGGTGGGATAGGGGTGGTAGAAAATTCAGAACACTGGAACTCACCTGAAAATATCAAGATCATAGAATGATGACATCCTTAAGGCTGGAAAAGCCTTATGAGATCATCTAGTCCAGCTGTTAGCCCTGTACTGTCAATCCCAAACCTAAACTGTGCTCCTGAGCACCACAATTACATGCTCTTTGAACACTTCCAGGGATGGTGATTCCACCATTCCCTGGGTAGCCTGTTCCATGATGTTCCCTTTTGTTGCCTGTCCCCATTTTCCCTTGCCTCCATTAGCAGTGGAGAGGTCCAGGGCTCTGAGGCAGTGCCAGAGCTGAGCCTTCAGACCATCCTCGGTCTCCTCTTGCTGTGCTGTGCTAATCACCCTGCTGTGGGACCGAGTCAGAGACCTCAGCACTCTGAGGATGTTTGGTTTGTCAGTGTAAGAATGTTCATTCCAGCTGCTAAACCCTGTTGCATCCTTTGCACAGCAGGAGGTCAAACCGAGCAGGAGGTGGGAGCAGCTCTGCCCCTGGCCAGCCCAGCAGGCACAACCCCGTGGGGTCAGGAAAGAGCAGAGTTTGAGGAGTTCCAAGGCTTCAGCACTGCTGTAAGGCCCCTGGGCTTTGTTCTCCACATTCTTCTGCGCTCATGTGTGGGATGCTCTAAAGTTTGGGAGAGGGAGAATTTGCTCCTTTTCCCTGGGCTGGCTGTCAAGATGCTCAAGCAGAGCAGTTCTCCAGTACCCCGGGTAAGCAGCAGCCTTCCTGCTGAGGCACAGCCTGTGGAACTAAGGGCTCATGGCCCAGATTTGAAAATCAGAGCTAGGTTAGTAAATCCTGTTGGAACTCTCTCTCTAATAGACCTGTGATGGCTGAGGGTTGTACGTGGGAAGGGTTGGCCAGCAGGAAACTTGACGTGTTGATAAGCTGAGCTCTGTTCAGGGGACTCTGGGAGCCTGTTCCTTTCCCTTCCACAAGGTCCCAGTGTTTGTCAGGGCTGGTCAAGGCCGTGTCTGCCCCAACTGCTGGCACTGTGGAGCTACGGATGGTCCTGACAGCGTGGGCTCATCTGAGCTCAGCTTTGTGCCTCTTTCAGGTGTCCCTCCTGCAGTCACAGCTGGCACGAGACCGACAGCACAGGCAGAACTACATTGAGAGCTGTGCAAGGACCAACCAGGAGCTGTCAGACCTTCACCACGAGCTGTCTTGCTCCTTAGCAGCTGTGCTCAGGGAGCCCAGAGCTGCTGTTCTGGAAGCAGAGACTCAGAAGCTGGATCAGTCTCTGAACTTGGCACTGATGTCCCTGGACTGTCAGTCTCCCGAGAGACAGAGGGTGCATCCAGCAACCCAACCTGCCAGAAGCGACCTGAGGTAACAGCACCTCTGGTCTCCATTTGAACGGAAGGATTTCTGCTAAGACGAAGAGCTCTTGGATGTGAGAAATGGGATGAACTCCTCGGGGCAGGGCTGCTCCCTGCCTTTTCCCTCTGTTTCTCTCACAGTCAGCTGGTGCTGTCAAACCTCACCTTACGCTGAGGATTAGGATCTATGAAGTGTTATCTCAGGCAGATGATTTCTGGGGACAAAATGTGAATATGTGAGAACGAAGACATAGGTAAGGAGAGAGAATGATGTGTGGAGAAGGAAGCCCAAACACGAACAATCCCTGAACAGTAAGACTTTGGGGTGACATCTGTCCGAGGGCAGCTGCTCAAATAAAATAAAAGGACATAAAGGTTGTGCTACAAACAGTTAAAGTAGCATGACAGCATTTGTTCTGTTTGCTTTTCCAATCATCTCCTAAGGACAGACACTTAAATGTTTTTCCTAATAAAATGTTTTTAATAAAATTTTTTTAGAAGAAGGTTATACATATCTTTACCTGGCCCAATGAGGCTGTTGTGTGATTTCCCCTCTTGAGAGCAGAGCTGTTTCCTGCCAGGAGAAATGGAAATTTGAGGAAAGGGGTGGAGAGAACACAATGGGGATCAAAGGTGGGAGAGAGAGAGGGTTTCCCTCCCCTTTTCCCTCCCCTTACCACCCCCCTTTCTCCCTTCCCTTTTTTCCCCCCCTTTTTTTTACCCCCCTTTTATTCCCTGTCTTTTCCCTCCCTCTTTTCTCCCTCTCTTTCCCCCTTCCCCTCCCCTTTCTCCCCTTTTTGCACCCCCTCTTTCCCCTGCCCCCTTTTCCTCCCCTCTTTT
>NW_016690478.1:4231-9397 GCF_001604755.1 Lepidothrix coronata
CCCCCCCCCCCCCCCCCCCCCCCTTTTTTCACCCTCCTCCTTTCTCCCAGTCCCTTTCCATTTTTCCCTCCAAAGCACTGGGACTCTGCTGGGACACTCTGCTTTCTGCACCAGCCGGCCGGGGGCACAGATCTGCTGCTCTCCAAAGGGCCTCAGAGCCCAACCCAGCCCTTCCAGGCTGGGATGGGGAGGGTGTCCTGGGCAGGGAGAGCTGCTCTCCACCAGCAGAGCAGGTTCCTGGGACCTGCCCTCACGCTTAGATTTTTCTGCTTTCTGTCCAAAATCCTATTAATTCAGCCACTTCAGTCAAGGAAGACTCTCGGTGTATGACAACCTTGATTTGATACAGGAACATTGAGGGACCTTCCTCCTGCCAGGAGGCAGGGTCCTGTGGCCCCTCACTGCCCCTCATAGCCCCTTACATCCCCTCATGCTTCATGTCCTCTCACAGCCCCTCCCGACCCCTCCCAGCCCCTCATTCCCCTCAAGTTCCCTCCTGGCCCCTCATGGTGCTTCACAGCCCCTCATGGCTTCTCACGACTGCTCACAACCCTTCACAGCCCCTCACAGCTCTTCGTGGCCCTTCACGGCCCCTCATGGCTCCTCACAGCTCTTCATGGCCCCTCACAGCCCCTCACGGCTCCTCACAGTGCCGAGTACAGAGGCAGAATTGCTTCCTTGGTCCTGCTGCCACAATATTCCTGATCCAGGCCAGGATCCATTGGCCCTCTTGGCCACCTGGGCACACTCTGGCTCCTGTTCAGCTTCCTGTCAATCAGAACCCCCAGTCCCTTCCTTCCTGGCTGCTCTCCAGCCACTCTGTCCCCAGCCTGTAGAACTGCAGGGGGTTGTTGTGGCCAAACTTGGCCTGGTTGAACCTCATCCTGTTGGAATCAGCCCAACTCTCCAGTCTGTCCAGGTCCCTCAGCAGAGCCCTCCTGCCTTCCAGCAGATCAACGCTCCCCCCCAACTTGGTGTCATCTGCAAAATCATCCAGATCATCAATTAAGATATTAAATAGAACTTGGGCCCAGCACTGATCCCTGGGGACACCACTGGTGATGGATCCCAGCTGGATGCAGCACCGTTCCCCACCACTCTCTGGGCCCAGCCATCAGCCAGTTCCTAACCCAGCACAGAGTACCCCTGTCCAAGCCGTGGCTGCAGCTTTTCCAGGAGTGTGCTGTGGGAGACGGTGCTGAAGTCCAGGCAGACACATCCACAGCCTTCCCCTCATCCGCCAGGAGATCAGACTGATCAGGCAGGACCTGCCCCTTCTAAATCCATGCTGGCTGGGGCTGAGCCCCTGTTGGTCCTGTGGATGCCCTGTGATTGCACTCAGGATGATCTGCTCCATAACCTTGCCAGGCACTGAGGTCAGGTTTCCTGCCTGCTTTGGGGCAGCTCTGCAGGGGCCGCTCATGTCAGACCCCCCTCTCTGCTGGGGACAGCTTTGCTCTTGGGGACACCGCTCTGCCCCAGCCCAGCAACACCAGCAGTGCCCAGGGCCGCCACCTTCCCAAGGGGGACCCCTCTGGGCACAGGTACCCCCAGCCCGGGGGGGCCGTGCCAGCACCCCCAGACAATGGAGTTACACAAGGACAATAAAACAACAACACAGTAAACATCTATACAGAATATATTTTCATTATAAGAATCTTCATAAAAACAAAAATCTTCTTAGTAAAAACAAAAATCTTCTCTATAAAAACAACAATCTTCTATATAGAAATATAAATCTTCCTAATAAAAATAAGTATCTTCTTTAAAAAAGCAACTATCTTCTTATAAAAACAACTATCTTCTTACTAGAAACAACAAGCTACTTCCTAAAAAACTCTTCTTAGTAAAGACAATAACCTTCTAATATAAAAAACACTCTTAATAAGAACAAGAATCTTCTAATAAAAATATCTTCTTAAAAAAACAAGTATCTTCTTTAGAAAAACAAAAATCTTCTTAAGAAAAAAACCAACAATCTCTTTATAAAAAACCCTATATTCTTAATAAAACCTATTACCTATAAAATATATTTACAAAACAATGATGAAGATATCAAACATATGTACAAAGTGCCACTCCATGACCGGCACGTCCGTCAGTCCTGCAAGAAAAGCAAGGGCACGGTCAGTGCAGTCGGGCCCTGCTGGCCGTTCCCTGTGCCCCCAGCCTGGCCCACGCTGGGCACAGCGGGACTCTGGCGCCAGGCCTGAGCCCGGCTGGGGATGGGAGCCGGGCCCCAGGCGCTGGCACGGGGCTCGTGTGGCCCAAAGCAGGCGCAGGGCAGGCCGGGGCTGGGGGTTGTGCCGCCACAATCCAGGGCACGGGGCACCGTGTCCCTGAGCGGGGCCACCCAGCCCAGCCCCAGCCTGGCGGCAGGTGACCCGCTGTCCCCGGGGCAGGGCATGGCCAGGGCGGGCCTGACCTGCTGCTGATGGGGGACTCTCCTCATCCTAGAATCATGTCTTCAACCTCATCTTCTTCATCCACTTCCATATCCTCGATCTTGTCCACCACATCAACTTCCATCTCTTCCAAAGTCTCTTCAACATCCACATCCATACTCTCCTCCATATCTAACACCACGTCCACATCCATGGCTTCCTCACTGTCTCTCTGACCCTGCAGCAAGGGAGAAAAACCTCAGAGAGGGGTCTCTGTCCCAAACCATCCCCACAGGGGATGCCATCCCACGTAGTCATGGGGTGCCCACCTCCATGGAATGGCACTGTACCTTCACTGGGACAAAACTGCACATCCTGCAGGATCGATGCTGAGATCCAGTCAGCAGGGAGAGTTCCGGACTGACGGACTATCAGGGAGCTCGTAAGGATAGGGTGCTGGGAGCAGGAGGAAAGGTGCTCTTGGAGCAGGGTGAAGGGTTGTCTTGGACCAGGTGACAGGGATTCGCTGCGAGCTGCTGAAGGTTCGCTGGCAGCAGGGGAATGGCTGCGTTGTGCTCGTCGCTGGGCCCTGGCAGTTCCACATGGAACACGGGCACAGCTCTGGCAGCTGGGATGTCACAGGAGGTCCAAGGACACTCCACAGTGGGGGATGGAGACTGTAGAATGATGGAATCCTGGACTGGTTTGACTTGGAAGGGTCCCTAAAAATCATCTTCTTCAAGCTTGAACAACCTTCCACCGCACCAGGTTGCTCAGGGCCCTGTCCAAGCACGCCTTGAACATTCCCTTGGATGGGGCATCCACAGCCTCTCTGAACAGCCCCTGCCAGGGCTTCAACACCCACAGTGCAAAAGAACATCTTCCTAAAGCAAATCAAAGCTGAGTCCTCCTCCTTCAGTGTAAAGCCATCCCCCCTTGTCCTCTCCCCACAGGCCCTGCTGAACACTCTGGCCCAGCTCTCCTCTGGGCCCCTTCAGCTCCTGCCCGGCCGCACTGAGGCCTCCCCGGGGCCTTCTCTTCTCCCGCCTCAGCAACCCCAACTCTCTCAGCCTTTCCACACAGCACAGGGGCTCCAACCCTCGCCGCATCTCCCATTCTGCCTTGCTGGGCAATGTCCACTTCTGAGCAACATCCACTTCTCTGGCCACTTGGCTCATCCTCAGCTCCGTGCTCAGAAGGCTCTTTTGGCTTTTCCAGAGGAGCAAGGAATGTTCAGCAGATCTTTCCAATATTCACACCAAACCCAGAAAGGCTTCATTGAAACTTCTTTTCCCATCAACCCTTCTCCTCCCAGCAGGATCCTTCTTCAGGACACTCACACCAAACCAGGCTGTAGAACTAGGGCAGCTTGTCCAAGCCAGGGGATCCAGTGAGACACCCCCGGGATCTCTGCGCAGCTCAGGGATGCCCAGCCCAGGCACAGAGCTCAGTTGTGCTGGTGAAAAACCACCCACACAACCCCAAACACCACATCACACGTGCTCATGTCCCCAAGGGAACCCTCAGCAGCTCTGTCCCACCATCCTCACATGAACCCAGCCACGATCAGAGCATTGAGCTTCCACCTTGAGCAGCTCCTTTCTGAGAAAAATTAAAGCTTGATGTGCCCGCTAAAACCCAGGGAACTTGATTCTAATTAAACCCTGATAAAAACTAAAGCCTGAAATCCAAAGTGATCCAGCTCAGGACTTCTACCAGGAGCTCAGCTTTCTTTCATTAGTGTTATGACTCTGCAGAAAGACAGTGAGGTTTCTCACTCAGTCTGCATTAAACCCCTGGGATGCCTTGCCTGGGAGAGCAGCGATGGTGGGGAGACCATTCAGCCCTGGCAGGAAAAGGAGTAGGACACAAGAAGAGCAACGGGTCACCCTGAGCCCCACAATGCCGCAGTGGCCGGGGCAGCACAGCTCCCATCCACCCTTCCCCACCACGGCCCACCCTGGCAGCCCACGGGGCTGCTGTCCCCAGCACGGGCAGCGGGATGTCCCCAGGACTGGGCTGTCAGGAAACACAGGGCTTCCACACCTCATAAGAACTGGGTTTACAGTCTCTGTCCTTTGATCCTTGCAAAGGACCTGAGCACAACTGGATCATTTTTCCCCATGAATTCTTGATACACCAATAAACATTTTTTCCCTTTCTTTAGAACTTTCTATTTTTTCTTCTTTTCTAATAAGAACGGGGCTGAGCTGAGGTTCATGAGTGTCCAGCGACTCCCCCTTGCCCATCCCCTGCTCCCACAGCCCCGGGATCTCCCAGCCCTGCCCCTCCCAGCATCGCATCCCCCGGCACTCTCTGCAGCATCCACGGTTCCCACACCCTGCACCCCCTCCAGGACCCTGCACCCATGGGGCCCATGGTACCCCAGAACCAGCACCCTCACACCAAAGGCCCCCGACCCCTCCCCAACACAGCCTGTGCTGCCCACTCCATGTGTCCCCTCAAGTGGGGGACATGGGCCCGTGCCCGCTGCCAGCAGCAGGAATCCGGGCAGGGCAAGGATCCCTCACTGGCCTTTGGGCTCTTCCACGGCCCAGGGCAATGCAATACAGGGTGGGAAGAAAACCTGGAGCTTCTGGAGGCTGAAAGCCTTAAACATCACCCCCTCCAGCTCCAAAACCTTCTCCCCACATCCTGCCTCCAGCCATTCCCAAGGTTGACAGGGCCTTCGGGGCATCCCTTGGCATTTGGCCTCCCTGCGGCCTGATCCCGGCTCTCGCCCCACCAGTCCCTTTGGCTGCAGCAGGAAGGGCAGCAGGAG
>NW_016690478.1:10069-14983 GCF_001604755.1 Lepidothrix coronata
CAGGGCGGGCCTGACCTGCTGCTGATGGGGGACTCTCCTCATCCCAGCACCATGGCCTCCTCCTTTTCGCCTTCCTCTTCCACGTCCATCTCTTCTTCCTCTTGCGTGTCCACCTCCATCTCCTCCACACACTCTTCCAGGTCCACTTCCATACTCTCTTCGCGATCGCCATCCATGTCCACATCCATGGCTTCCTCGGAGTCTCTGACACCCTGCAGCAGGGAGCACAACCTCAGAGAGGGGTCTCTGTCCCAAACCATCCCCACAGGGGATGCCATCCAACGTAGTCATGGGGTGCCCACCTCCATGGAATGGCACTGTACCTTCACTGGGACAAAACTGCACATCCTGCAGGATCGATGCTGAGATCCAGTCAGTAGAGAGAGCTCCGGACTGACGGACTATCAGGGAGCTGGTAAGGATAGGGAGCTGGGAGCAGGAGGAAAGGTGCTCTTGGAGCAGGGTGAAGGGTGGTCTTGGAGCAGGTGACAGGGATTCGCTGCGAGCTGCTGAAGGTTCGCTGTCAGCAGGGGAATGGCTGCGTTGTGCTCGTCGCCGGGCCCTGGCAGTTCCACATGGAACACGGGAACAGCTCTGGCACCTGGGATGTCACAGGAGGTCCAAGGCCACTCCGCAGTGGGGGATGGAGACTGTAGAATGATGGAATCTTGGACTGGTTTGACTTGGAAGGGACCCTAAAAATCATCTTCTTCAAGCTTGAACAATCTTCCACCGCACCAGGTTGCTCAGGGCCCTGTCCAAGCACGCCTTGAACATTCCCATGGATGGGGCATCCACAGCCTCTCTGAACAGCCCCTGCCAGGGCTTCAACACCCACAGTGCAAAAGAACATCTTCCTAAAGCAAATCAAACCTAAATCCACCTCCTTCAGTGTGAAGCCAATGCCCCTTCTCCTCTCCCCACAGGCCCTGCTGAACACTCTGGCCCAGCTCTCCTCTGGGCCCCTTCAGCTCCTGCCCGGCCGCACTGAGGCTTCTCTGGGGCCTTCTCTTCTCCCGCCTCAGCAACCCCAACTCTCTCAGCCTTTCCTCAGGGCACAGGAGCTCCAGCCGTCGCAGCATCTCTGGGGCCTCCTCCCCACTGGCTCCAGCAGCTCCACAGCTCAGCACCCCAGAGCTGGAGGCCGGGATGAGCCCTGCGGGGGCTGCAGCTTCCTAAGGAACAGGGGGAATGTTGGGTTATCCCTGGACAGCAACTAAACGCACTCCTGTGCTGAGGGATAAAATCCCAGGAGTGAAGCCTGTGCTGGGCAGAGTCCTGCTGCCATGGGCAGTTCTTTGTGGAGTCTGCAGGGATGCGTCGGGAGCAGATCCCGTCTGTCCCCTGGGCCCAGCTCCCAGCCCGGAGCGGCTCCATGGGGCGCCTGGGCCGGGCTGTGGGTCCATCCCCCAGCTCAGCTCCGAGCTCCCTGTGCTCCCACAAGCCCAGGCTCGAAAGCAAACCCTGGCAATGGGGACACAGGGGCTATTTGGGGATCCTCTGGGCAGTGCAGGTTACAACAACAGTTTCTCAGGAGGTTCACTGAAAAACAATTTTTAGTTGCACACTTTAGAACATCCAGATAGATTAAGGCAGTTGGCAATGCTTGGACTTGATTTTTGGGTTCCAATGTATTTTGGGGAGAAGAAGGTAGGAGAAGAAAAAGACAGAGAGGAAAAGGAGAGAAAGGTAGATAGTCACCGGCCTTGGATCCAGTAGGTTTATCTCCAGTGCATGGGAGCACACCACCAAGTGCATACCTTTCATCTTTTATCAGTCCCCAGTGCCCTGGGGCCCTGCCCAGATGGGCATCTGCTAACTGTGGCTCCCAAGTCTCCTGCCAGAGCTTTACACAGTGCCAGAAGATTCGTAGTGCCAGAAGATTCCTGGTGCCATTTGGGGGCTTAGGGTGTCCCATGTGCCCAAACACCCCATTCCAGTTTATTATGTCTGAATTAATCTTTGGGGGTTTTTTATCTGTAAAAAACTTTAGGGATTTGCTTTCAGGGAAGGCATGTCCCAATACCTGCTCCACTCAGAGACAGTGGTTGTGTCAAGTATTAAACCCCTATTCTAAACAAGGAGCAGGTACAGGATTTGGATCCAGAAATTCTCCAGCCTTGGTTGTGCATGACATCCCCCTGCTTCAGCTTCCTCAGCTACAAACCTCAGGCAGGACAAAAGATAACAGGGGAGGGGGGGAGAAGGATCCAACAACATACACTGCTGTTGGAGTAGGATAAGTATTAAAACCTTGGAATTTCCAATTGATTAGTTCTCTCCTGCTGCTGTGGACACCTGGCACAAGGTGCTTCTCATGGAACAACCTGGGCTGGAAGGGACCCACAAGGATCAGCGACTCCAACCCCTGGGACACCCCAAGAGTCCCATCACATGCCTGAGAGTGTTACAACACAAATCTACCCTCTTCTACAGAAAGAAGCCGCAACTTCCAAATCATTTGGGTGATTTTTGTCCTGATCATGGGAATCTTCTCCTGCAGTCTGGGCTTATGGACAATTATCCTTCTCCACATACATTATTTAGTTTATAACAAGTGAAATTGCTGTTACACAGTGGCTGAGCTGCTCTGAACTCCTCTCCTTCCATTTTCCAATTAAATAGAGCACCAGCAACACACTCATCTTGGAGTAAAGCCTAAAGTTGCTCCTTCTAGGACATAAGCTTATGAAAACCTTATCACTTACAGTATTTAAACAAACAACCTCTTGTTTTTATCTTCTATTCTCCCTACAGCTTCTCCTTTATACCTTCTATTTTTCCCACTTCCCAGTATTTTAGCTGATGCATTGAACCAACACACTGAATTTCTGTAAAGTGTTTCTTTTCAGGGAGAAAAAAAATAACGATTGATCTCATGTGTTATTAAAGAAAAGACATAACACTGGGTATGAAGGGAAATGGTCAAATTTGCTAAGAAAAGACAATTGTGAAACACAAGCATGACTTTTGCTCAACAATAAAACCCCTCACCACTTTGGAACATTCTGTTTCTAAGGTGTAATTAATAAAGTGAGTTTATCAATGTAAGGAACGAATGGCAATGTAAGGGCATGAAGCTGAATTGGGGGGGTTTAAGCTGGATCTCAGGAAAAGGTTCTTCCCCCAGACGGTGGTTGGCACTGACCAGGCTCCCGAGGGCAGTGGGCACAGCCCTGAGGCTGCCAGAGCTCCAGGAGCATTTGGACAATGCTCTCAGGGACAGGGTGGGATTGTTGGGGTGTCTGTGCAGAGCCAGATTTGGACTCAATGATCCTTGTGGGTCCCTTCCAACTCAGCATATTGTATTCTATTCTATCCTATGCGTTAATGACAAAGTTGGGAGTCACTCAGTACTTTGGGAGCATTTTGTTCCCTCAGGTCCCAGTGTCTCAGGAAGCTCTGGGGAAGCTCCCGTTTGCCTGTGGGCACAGCCAGGGGGGCAGGAGGCTGCAGAGTCTGCACCGTCCCAGCCATCCCACCCTGGGGGCTCAGGACAGTGGGAACTGCCAGAGTCTGAACCCCTGTCCTACTGCTGCCCATGGGGGCTTTGGAGCTGGGACAAAAAGGTGGGTGGTGATGCGAACCAGGGAAAGCAGGACTGGTTTAGGTGAGCCTGGCCCAAGGGAACAGACATGTCACTGCTTTGGGCACCTTTTCATTTACAGAACTCTTTGGAATGGTCTCAGGTGTCTTGATGTAGGTGCAGCATTCCAAATATGAAACACAAATCGTGTTGCTTCCATGTGTACTGCCTGGACAGTTCTCCTAGTGGCACTTTGCCTGGACAGGTCTCCTAGTGGGACTTGTGTCTTTCTGTGTGGACTGTTCACTGTAGGACAGTCACTGAACATCAGCTGCTGCTCAGATAACAAGTACTGAGCTTCATTTCCAGGGAGGACTAGGAGCTGGGGTTGTCAGAGTGAACTCTGTGCTCAGAATTAATTTAAACTTTGCAAAATATATCAGTGAGAATTTCTGTGAGGAAATCCTCACTTTTAAGCATTTCACAGATAAAAGGAGAGGTGTACGACAGCCTGGCTGAAAAGCTCACCACAGTTTATGACTGGGGCTTGTGAAAAACCTATTGGAGATGTCAGAACAGGGGTGAACGTGTGTGTGACCCCCAGGCAAGGCCGGAGCAGGGCTCTGCCTCCTGCATGTTTGGCGGGCATTGGCTGTGCCAGGGGGCCGGAACTGCAGCCCTGCCCATGCCAGCCCTGCCCTGCACCAGCCAAAGCCACCGCAGGCTGGACAGGGGAACTGGGAGTCCAAGGTCCAGCTCACAGAGCGGCTCATGAGTCAGGCCAGCTCTGCCTGGCACCTCACCAGCACCTTCCCTGCCTCCGTGCCGGCTGGCTGAGCTGTACAGCGAGGGCTCCCTGTGCCCCAGGGTAACACCTGAAAGTGGTGTTGCCCCAGGAAAGTGGGACAAGAAGTGCTGCCTGCTCAGTGCCCACAGTGGCTCCGTGGCTGGTCCTGGCGCCGTCCTGAGCCCCACTGTGGTCTCGTGTGGCTCCAGCCACAGAATCCCAGAATCCCAGAACGGGTCAGGTTGGAAGGGACCACAGTGGGGCATCTGGTCCCTGCTCCTGCTCCAGTTATCTCAGAGCACATAACACCGGATTGTGTCCAGAGAGTTCTGGAATATCTCCAGTGAGGGAGACTCCACACTCTCTCTGGTCTCTGCTCAGTGCTCAGTCACTGCACAGGAAAGAAATTCTTCCCCATATTCAGGTGGAACTTCCCAGGCATCAGTTTCTGCCCCTGACCTCTTGTCCTGATTCTGGGCCCCCTGAGCAGAGCCTGGGCCACCCTCTGACCCCTCCCTGCAGATATTTATATATTTATATATTTATATATTTATATATTTATATATTTATATATTTATATATTTATATATTTATATATTTA
>NW_016690478.1:14993-65084 GCF_001604755.1 Lepidothrix coronata
TATATTTATATATTTATATATTTATATATTTATATATTTATATATTTATATATTTATATATTTATATATTTATATATTTGTATATTTATATATTTATATATTTATATATTTATACATTCATATATTTATATATTTATATATTTATACACAGGGTCCTGGCTTGGCCTGGCTCTGGTGGGTGGCAGCGAGTGCCAGAGCCTGCCCGACCGTGGGGCTGGGGCGGCGGCCCTACTTGGGGTGCACGTTCTGGGGACAGGGCGGTTTGTGGGGCCGGGGCACGCTGCGGGGCCGGGGCGGGTTCAGGGCACAGCCCATGCCGGGGCACGCTGCGGGGCCGGGGCGGGTTCAGGGCACGGCCCACGCCGGGGCGGGCGGGCCCGCGGCCCGGAGGAAGCGCGGCCCGGCCCCGCCTCACGCAGGCGGCACCGCCTCTACTTAAAGCGGGCGCGGGGCCGCCTCCCTCTCCTCCTCCTGCCGCCGCCGGGCCCCGCAGCTCCACCATGTCGGACCGGCTGCCCTACAAAGTGGGTGAGTGCGAGCCCCGGGCCGGCCCCGCGCGGCTCCCCCGGGCCGGGCCGGGGAACGCGGCCTCGGCGGCCGCGGCCGGCGGGTCCTGCCCGCGGGGGAGCCGGGCCCGAGCCCCCCTGCGCTGGGGCAGCGGCCGCGGGGAAGGGGCGGCTCGGGGGGTGCCCGGAGGTGTTTCCCCCGCCGTGGTGCCGCTCTCCTGCCCCGCAGCCCCGGCCCTGCCCCGCCGCTGGAGCCCTTGGCGGGAACGGGCTTTGCTGCGAATGTGAAAGTGTTTCCCGGCCCGGGACCTGTGATTCACGTGCCCTGGAGGTTTTGGCGGGTGTTTTTGTGGAGCTGAGACTCACAAAGAGCCTCGATTTTTATAAAAAATTGGGTGTTCCTTGGAGGCTGAATTAGGGAGAAGAACGTTCGTCTCTAAGGCTCAGATTCATAAATAATTTAGCCTGGAGGCTCTGAACCCAAAATACTGCGGGATATTTTTTTAAGCAGCCCTGGTAAAGCTGCCGAGCCCTTAAAGGGGTAAGATTCAACCTCCTCTTGATGTGTTTGTTTCCATGGTCCTTCCATTGCCCGTTTTCAGGCAGTTTTCAGACCCTGGTTGTTGTACAGTCAGCTCTAACACGTGCAATAGCTTCAGTGGCCCCAGGCTTCATCCTGCAGCAAAATGCAATTAGCCTGTCTGTGTTAAACCCGCCGGTCTGACTCGGAGTCCTGGTGTTCCCCAGTGCTTTAAACGGCCCCTGTTCACGAGGTAGGTGAAAGAAAAGCATCTGACCATGGTCTAAGTGGAATCTTCTGAAATCTCTGAAAGAGCAAACTGAGTAAGAGGGACAGTGGGTTGATGCACGTGGGCATTACCTGTTTGACCCCTGTGTTTTTAAAGCTGGGGTCAGACATGGTGAGTGCAGTAGCCTGTTAGAAGCCTCTCTTCATTTTTTTGCTGAATTTCTACCTTTGTAAAAAAGGATCTGTAGTAGAAGACTGGTAACTAAGGTAGTAACGTAGCCTTAAAATAATTTCTGTGCATCCAAGGGGGTAGGACCTGCAGCTTTGCTTTGAGGAGGGGGAAGGTTCCCCCGGGAACCACAGCTCCTGGTGCATTCTCAGGGAGCATTCTACCATACAGGCAGCCCCTCCCCACATGCAGGTCATTACTGTGGAAGTCGTTCCTCTATAGGAAGTGTTGGACACTTGGGCAATGTCTTTAAGTGCTTAAGGCTGTGGCTTACTGAATTAATGGGCCTCAGGATGTCTGTGCACTAGATCACAGCTGATTAATATGCTCATGCAGCCCCAGAGGGGCTCTTAGCTTTGGTCTAAACTCATTTGAAAGCCTTTTACAATAGTAGAAAAGGAGGGAGTGGCTGCAATAGGGTCTAGTTTTCTCCCGGCTCTGCCTCCCAGCTGTTGCTGGGTGCTCAGCTGTTGCAGCCAGTGCCTCCCCACAAGTGTGTGAAGGGATCCCAAGGTCTCAGCTATTTAAACTCTGACAGCTGTCCTGCTTCTCTCGCAGCTGACATCAGCCTTGCAGACTGGGGTCGCAAGGCCATCGAGATTGCGGAGAATGAGATGCCAGGGCTGATGAAGATGAGGGAGATGTACTCCGGGTCCCGGCCCCTGAAGGGCGCCCGCATCGCCGGCTGCCTCCACATGACGGTGCAGACAGCAGTGCTCATCGAGACCCTCATCGCCCTGGGGGCTGAGGTAAAGTGCTGAGCTTCCCCTTCAGCTGCTGGGTAATGCCCTGCTGGGGTCACTGCTCCTGCTTGTGTAACACCTTCGGGAATCCTGGCTGTACTTTTTGGAAGAGGCTGCAATCTCCCAGTGGATGGATTATGTCTTCTCTCCTTAAGCACACAGTGTGTGTACTCTGTGCATCTCTGGGGTGTGGTGCCCCCCTGGACAAGCAGCACCTCTGAGTGCCTGTTTTGGGCTGGGTGGGTGGGTGGCTGCAGCAGCTCCATCAGCAGTGTGTGCAGTGCCCCAGGCAGTGCCCACAGTGCTCCCACACAGCCCTGCTTGCTGGGGCATGCAGTGCTGCTGCTGGCTTGAGCCACTGCCCCCACCACAGATTAGCCTGTATTAAGAACCACACTGTGCCCTGGTAAAGTCAGCAGAATTTAATGAAGCTCTCTGAGAGCTCATGCTGCCCTTGAGCTGTGCAGGAAAACAACAGGGATGCGGTGTGGCTCAGGGATTGAGGGCTGGGGACTCACTGACTTGGAATTTGGTGCACATGTGACTCTGCACCGGTTACTCTGGTCCATATTAAAGACCGAGGTACTAAAAGCCATTTACAGATGTGTCCCATGCCTGACTTGCTGAATGAAGTCCAGACCTCACGGCTGAATGTTCACTGTACAGGGCTGAAGAGAGCCAGGCATCTGAGCACTGCTTGTGTGCTGAGCAGGGAGCGGGCTGGAACTCTGATGGATTGTTAAGTTTGTGTGTGATCTGAAATTCCTTCTTCCTGAAGTTTAGCTGCCTGAACTCAGGCTGCCCAGAGGTTCCCATCCCTCCCTGGGAATGGTCCAGAACTGAGCAGTGTCAATGCTGATTGAAAGGCACTGGGAGAAGAGGAAGTTTCCTCTGTACCACCTGTGGCATTGCCTCAAAAAGAGGAGGAAGCAGTAGGTGTGGACACTTTGCCAGGTCAGCCAAGCTGCTGTGCAGGTGTTCCTCAGCCTGGTCAGAGCTGTTCCATGGTTGCAAGTAGTACAGTGCTGAAGGGGAGCTTTGTGGAGGTACAGTCTTGGCTTTGTTCCAGCCCCTCTGTGTATGAAATTCTTGTCCTTCCACAGGATTTGAAAGAGAGCAGTAGCCACTGAAATTTGGGAAGCTCCTTGTTGCTCCTGTTGGTTGCTCTGTCCCAGCATGGCTGACCTAGGCAGCTGTGTGCTTAGTTCAGCATTGCCAAGCTGCTTTAGTCTGAGCACAACCCCAAATCAGTGTCCTATGGGCTTCATCCGAGTCCTTCAGGGAGGTGCCTGCAGGGATTTGGTTCCTCTCAGCGTGTTGTGGTTGTGCCTTTAAGGTGTGTGGTGCTGTGTTAGCTCCTTGTTGTGATGCTCTGTGTTCATTTAGGCTTTGACTCGAGTTAGGATTCAGCCCTGGTTCATGTATTCTACCAGAACTGTGGTGCCAGGGAGGGAGGAATGAAGCTGATGAAATCATACCCTCTGTAGTGAGGATGTAGCTCACTGGAGCACAGAAACCTTGGTGTTGCTTTTTTGGCTGGGTTAACAAAGACAGAATAAATAATCTGTGCCTCAAGAGTGTAAGTTCTAAATTTATAATAAAAATGCATCCTCTTCATAACCAGTGGCTCTGAGCCCATCAAGTGTGCCAGTTATTCAAGGATCTGTGTCACAAACTGGTGTTACAGATCTGGGAGTGCAGAGTTGAAGTGGCCTGTATCTGTATCAAGCTTGAAGTGTAACACTATAGAGGTATTCTGTATACTTTGAATGTCCTGATGCCTCCTGATGTCATCTGTATGGATATGGGGGGGAGCTTACAAAAACCCAGGTGAGGAGATGCAGTGCTTAAGGTCATGGTTTCAGTTTTCCTGTGCTCTTTCCCGGTGTTTTCACTGGCAGGTGTTGGTTGTGTAGGCTCAGATGAGGTGGGTCCTACTGCAGCCCTTACTTTGAAATGTCATTGCTTGATGAGGTGGGGTGTGTCTCTGCAAACAGGCTGAAGGACTGTGCCTTATTGCCCCCTCTCCTCGAGGTCTGCAGCCAATGAACATGAAATACCTGCCAGTCAGCCCTGTGGGGAGCAGAGTGGGAAGTGTCCGTGGCTCTGGGATGTGGTGGTTGGAGCTGCAGTAGGTGTGCAGATCCTTTTCAGTGCAATTCAGCACGTGCTGTTGCTTTTCCAGGTGCCTGAGCCTAGTTATGAAATCTGTGGAATACACTTAGCTCAGCTGGAAAAGCTTCCATGACTGGAGCACAGAGTGGGAGGTGGGTGAGCATAACCTTGGAGAATGCCTGTTGATTGAGTGTAGTGTTTCAGCTGCATTTCTGACTGTTGTCAGTGCCAGCAGGTGTGTTGCTGCATGTCCATGTTCCTCAGTGGACACTTGCTATGGGGCTGTTCTGAAAATCTGACCTTTAGTGACCAAAACTTTCCAAACCCACCCTGCTGTGCACTCCTGAAGATCTATAGCTGAAGTATGCTCTGGCTGTCTGGGAGAAGCACTCATGAGCAAGGAGATGGCTGAATAAGTGGCACAGCTAAAGCTCCCTTACATTCTCTCCCAAAGTGACGTTATTTTCCCTGGCTTAGTCACACACTTAGTTTTCACCTTAATTTCGCAGAGCTACTGAGAAAGGCAGGAATCTGCACTAATTTCTTTCTGCCCCTGCTCCCTTTCTAACTCCTGTGCGTGGTAGAGAGTGCCTGATATCTCAGAACTTTGTTCAGCAAACAAAACTTGGGTTGTTTTCCAGGTACAATGGTCAAGCTGCAACATTTTCTCCACGCAGGACCACGCCGCAGCTGCTATTGCAAAAGCTGGTGTCCCTGGTAAGTTATCCATGTTCTAGTTTGGCTCTGAGTTGGGCTGTACTGCCTGTTCCTGCTAAATCCAACTGTGTACATATCAAGCTCTTCCAAACAAGCTTCAGGATAGATACAGCCCATCCGAAGCATTGGGGACACTTGATTCCGGCTGTGTTGCATCAGCCTGTGCACAGCACTCCTAACAGAGGCTGTGGCAGTGCCTGCCTGTATCTTACATCTCTAAGCCTGCTCATTAAGATGATTGAATGGGCTGGTGATTAAATAAGTGGATTGGTGTGTAGGTGTGTGTAGTTGGAGGTGTTTTGTGCTTTCCAGCAAATTCTATGCTGAACAGGGGCTGGGGAAGGGAAGTGAAGTGAACTGCCATATGCTCTTCACAGTGCCAGGGGCAATACCCAAGGTATTTTTAGGCTAGAGCTGGCCCAGCTGTGTTCCTGCCTGGTATCCCTGAAGTGGTGTATCAGGATGCTGCTGTCTTGTTACTGTCACCTTGCAATGAAGAGCAGTTCCTCAGGGATCAGTATAAATACTTTAAGCTGTCTGCTGTGTTGCTCAGCTTAAGGACATGAAATCCTCATGACTGTGTGCTGGGAACTGCAATACCTGAGCCCAGGTGTTGGCAGAGGCTAAATCTGATTTCTGGCAGCCTGGTTCTCTGCTTTGGGAGGTGTCTCTCATTTCTGTTATAATTAACTATTGCCACAAGTCTTTCCTCATCTGTGGTGCATTCTAGGGCAACAAAGTGGTCCCTTCATCAGCTCCTTTGGCATTGCCAGCTTCAGGCATTGCCTCTGCCTGCCTCTGGCATGGGATGTCAAAGGGCCAGGGAGCACTCTCTAGGTGTTAGGTTATTGTTTTCCTCACTGCTCTCAAAACCCAAAACTCCACTGAAGAACCTTTTACAGGTGGAGTGTTTGTCTGAGTGTTTGACCTCTGCCCTTGGTGTCCTCATTTTGTGGAACTTGCTCTTTTTGTTAATATTGCACTTCACATCCTGAATTCGAGGCCTTGGAGGAATGCTGGTCCTTTGGATACAATATGAGATAATGATGCACATTTCTTCAGAAAGGGCAGTTGCATGATTGGCTCCTCATGGCTCCAGGTTAGTTTTCTGTGTAAACAGTGAAAACATGACTATTTAGCCAAATGTTGAGGGGTGTAAATAATTTACCTAATATATGTTTGAGTGCCACTGAGGGTCAAGTATAGCACGAAGCCAGTACAAATGCCTGGAAGGACAAATCCTGCTAGACACAACATGCCAGTGGTTGCAGCACCTTGCTGGGGCTGGATGTGCAGAGCAGATGAGGCACCTCAGCTTGAATTTTAGTGCTGTGCTACAGAATAGAATTTAAACTCAAAGTTGCTGAAGAGTTTATATTCTGCTGCTCAGCTCATGCTGTAGCCTGGTCCCTTTTTTCTGCTGTGCTAGAAACTGCTGTAGTTGTGTTTTCATTTGTCTGTACCAATATGTCCAGTGGCTATTTCTAATTCCTGGTAGCATAGGATGTATTAGAGGAGCCAATGAGGTGTTGTGGATGTGAATCTACTTTAGTGTACTTTGCCTTCTCTCTCTTAACCTGGAAGAAGAATGAGAGCAATGAAGTCTCAAAATTTTGACCATGTTTGTGGCCTGGAAGAAGAGGCAAAGTGATTTAATCTTTGCTCATTCTGAGATCTTTTTTTCAGTACAAATGTCTTTTCTGGCCTGCAGGCACAGATAATCATCTGTCTGTTGGCTGCTACTGAGAGCTGCTGATGAAATGTTTCTTTGGCTGCTTCACTACATGCTGAGTAAGAAGCTGGCTAATGGTGTGTTTGTTCCCATGTAGTGTTTGCCTGGAAAGGGGAGACGGACGAGGAATATTTGTGGTGCATCGAGCAGACCCTGTATTTCAAGGATGGGCAGCCCCTCAACATGATCCTGGATGATGGTGGAGATCTTACCAACCTGGTTCATACCAAGTACCCACAGCTCCTGAAAGGTGATTGTGTTTTGTTTTGGGAGGCACAGCTCTGCCTGGGAGGCTGTTTGGGAGTGTTTCTGTAGGAATTCCCTGCTGGTGGAAAAGGGATGGGGGAAGAGGGACAGGCATGTGCAAACAGGCTGGGAAAATTGCTTACAGCCCAAGACCAGAATCTCTTATCTGCAGGAGCTGTTTCCATCTCTGCTCTGTAGTACATAAGGCCCAGTGACCTGTCCTTTTGGCCATCCTTCACTGTGCCCATTGCCTGAGACTGACCAGTGGTTCTGCTGTCTTGCCAAAAGCTTCCTGGAAAAGGGCTGCATTCTATGATTGCTCAGTGTCTGTTTGCAGTTAATATCTTTAACATTAATGCATTTCTTCCCCTTCCTCTTGGTGCAGCTCTGGAGGAAGTCATGACAACCTGTAGCCTTTCTTAGAAAGGGAACAGTTTTCTACCTTAAATACTATAAGGCATTAATTCACCCAGTTTGACAGTGAAGATGCTGGTGGAGCCAGGGTTGGGACTCTTGCTTTGACTTTCCTTCAGTGCAAGTTAGTAAAACTGAGAACAGGCTGTTGTTGCTAGAACATGTTTATGTAAAAGATTTATGTGAAGGGAATTTGGCATGACCAGGCTGATCTGTGCCTGGCAAGTGTGACAGACTCTCCTTAACCCTGCCAGTGTCCATCCCCTGTGCTGCAGCAAGCCATGGGTGCCCAGTGTTGCTGAAGGCATCTGGGAGTGAGGAAAATTGGGTGGTGATACAGTGGGGTGTGCTCATGTTCTTGTCTGTAGAGCTGAGGTTGCTGTAGAAGCCCCCTGGATCAGCTCTTCTCTGACTCTTGCTCTGCTTTAGGAGGAAGATGTGGGGAAAAAATCTGAAGGGGGCAGGCTGTGGGTAGGGCTGTGTGAGAGGAGGCTGGGGCTCTGCTCCCCATCCATGTGCTCGTGGGGGTAGGAACACCAGGAAGAGGGGAAACTTTCCCTGTGCCAGGCCTCGCTTTCTCCTTCATCCTCAGCCTGATGCCACTTGTAATCCAACAGTCAGCATCTTTGTGTTATTTAAACTGTACTGAGAGGTTTTCATTGGTTTTTGCTCAGCCATGCTGGGCTCCTCTCTCTTCCATTGAAGCTCTTGTGCTTCCTGGGTTGCCCCTGTCTGATGTTCATGACCTCTTGCTTTTCTGATGTTTTTGATGCCAAAGAATACCACAACTGATCATGGCTCTCTGTCTTCCTGGCACTGTAAGAGGCCAAAAAAGGCATTTTCTATGTTCCCACTCTGTTTTGCAGGGTTGTTTCCCTGCCATGCCTGTGTAGTGCCTGTTGGTGTCCCTGTTCCCAGGGGTCCTTGAGCTGAGCTGCTTTCCCACTTCCAGCCCTCTTGCTTTCTGCTTCTTTCTCCCCTCCAGCCCTTTGCTCCTTCTTGCTTGTCTTTGTGCTCCTGGTGTGGAAGGGACCAGCATAATACGGTGCAGTAGGGCAATGGCTGCTGAACTGTCTCATATCTTGGCATCCATCTCTATCTGCCTCTGATAAAAACATCCCTACTGTCTGGGTTTACTTCCTAAATTCATAGGAATGGCTCTTCCTCTGGTTTTCAAAGGGTGTAGGCAGGATGTCATACCAGTCAACATTTCCCTTGCCAAAATGTGTGGCCATCTGCACTGGTTGTAGTTGAAAAGCCTCCTTGCAGCAGTTCAGTAAGTTAAGAGTGATCTCTGTAGAGGGTGACAGACTTGATCTGTTTTACCTACCAGTCCATTCCTCCTTGGAAACAGCAAAACTTCCAGAATGGGACCCACTGAGTAGAGTCTTGATCTCATTTATCTGAGCTCTGTCTTGAGCCCTCTGCTGCAAAGTCTGCTTAAATGGAGCTGTGTGGCATCCATTTTTATGTATCTTCAAGATGATAGAGGCTAATGTATCCTAAGGGCTTGTGGGGATATTTGACCTCTTTGGTGAGAGGTAGAACAGGAGTAACATTAGCAGAGTATGTACAGTGTGTGTCAAGTGTGTTGATTTTGAGCACAGGAGACATTTGGGAATGAGGCAGCTCAAAGTGCTGTTTAAAGGCTGGAAAAATTTTCTGGGCTGATTTCAGAGGGAATTGTCTTCTGTGCTTCAGCTGCTTCTAATTTAAATAGTTGAGTCCTAGTGTGCAAATAACAGTTGCAAGTAGGCCTCCTTCAGCAAGGAGATGTGTTAAATACCTGTGGAGCTGCTCAGCAAGCTTCCCCTGTCCTTAGTGGTGCCTGCTGTTGGAGGGCAGAATGGTCTTTGTACCACTGGCTTATTCCATTCAACTAAATTCCCTTAATAGCAAGATAAATAAAGGTGGGAAGAGAGAAAACTAACAGTGAACAAAGGAGAAAGTCGTGAGCTTTTGCAAGGGAGGTCTCTGGCATCTGTACAAAAGTCCACTGTTGAGAAAGGATGGAGAAGACTGGATCATTTGCGATCCAGTGATTCATGTTTGATTCATGTTTGCTCATTTCTTAGGTAAGAAGTACAGGGGAGCAAAGCGGGTCTGTGTGCTTAGCAAGGCTTTTCCAGTTTAGTCCAACCTTTTCCTTGCCGAATGCCCTCCATTCCCCAATCACTTGAATCCCTCAAGTGAATGTGAAAGGTGTAGGCAGCACTTGGAGCAGCTGCAGAGTGGTTTAGAGCAGCTATAAATGTCACCTTGGGCAGCGTTCAGGTGGCCTTCAGAGAGGGGAAGCTGCTGGCATACAAGATGGGAGGTTTGCTTAGTGCCATTTAAAGGTAGTGTGCTAAGCTCAGGAATGTCATCTGGAGAGCTCTGGAAGGATGAAGAGTGTGTCTTCCAGCTGCCAGACTAGAAGAGAGAAGGCAGGTCTGAACTGGAGGTTCCTGCCATGACCTCTCACAGATTTCCTTCACGAGGGCATGGATGTACTTAATCCAGGCAGTTGGACCACAACATCGATGCTTTTGGGAGGCTTACTACAGATGCTCCATTTCACTGTGCATGAGGCAATGTTCTTTAAACTGTCCTGTCCCCTCCAAGGAAGCTCTGAATATGCCAAAGCCTGGATGCATTCCCTGGGCAGGTGACCATCAGGGGAGTGGGGTTGTCTGGGGCTCTGTGCTGAGACATGGGTTGGGGATCAGTTGGCCTCATCACAGAATGGTGTGGGTTGGGAGGGACCTTTAAAAGGCCATCTTGTCCAACCCCCCTGCAATGTGCAGGGACACCTTCAGCTCGTGTTGTTCAGATCCCTTGAATGGTCCCAGGGATGGGGCATCCACCAGCTCTCTGAACAACCTGTGCCAGTGTCTCATCACCCTCATTGTAAAAAAACCCCAAAATGTCTGCCCTGTATCTAGACTGAATCAGCCCTCCTTCAGTTTAAAACCATTCCTCTTTGTCCTGTTGCAGCAGGCCCTGCTAAACAGTCTGTCCCCATTTTACATGCCCACTTCAAGTACTGAAAGCCTGTGGTGACATCTCCCTGGAGTCGTCGTCTTCTCCAGGCAAATCCAGCTCTTCCCTTCTAGTGGCATTGGTCTCATTTCCTTTCTGTGCCATGGAGTGCTGGTGTCTCTGCCTGCTGGGCTGGGGAGCCATATGGAGGTCTCATGGCTCCCTCTCAGGCTCCACTGAGGCATCTGTCCAAAATCTGGTGTGAAAACCACGTTGACTTGCACCCAGAGGCTTGACCCGAAGGTGCTCTTGGTTTGTGTTGCTCCCCTGGGCTCAGACCAGCTCACAGCTGGATTTATTTTTTTTTTTTAAACAGTGAGGGGTGGGTTTGGACCAGACTCAGCAGCTGTGTGTGACTGCCCTGGGAGGGGTGTTGGGCTGGGGGGCTGTGGAGGCACTGCTGTGCTGGGGTGGGACTGGGGAGGGGCAGTGGAGGGCACTGCTGTGCTGGAGATCAGGGACTGAGATTAACTTGGGATTCCCCTTCCCTCCCTTTTGCCCTGCTGCCCCTTACTGGGGGTGCCCTGGGCTCTTGGCAGCTGTTGCCATCCATGACTGTTCCAGCCAAGCAGATGAATCCCAAAGGGTTGGTGCAAAGCACCCTTCCTGCCTTCCCCTTCCTCCTGCCTTCCCCTTCCTCCTGCCTTCCCCTTCCTCCTGCCTTCCCCTTCCTCCTGCCTTCCCCTTCCTCCTGCCTTCTCCTGGCTGGGAGACACAGCACCCCTGGGTGCTGGAGGGTGCAGAGGTTTGTGGCTCAGAAACACATCCTCTGGCCTTCCTTGCAAGCCTGTGGTGTTCTTGCAGGGTCCTCGGGGAACCTCCCTGGAGCCTGCAGGCCCCTGGGCTGGCTGACTTCTTTGTCCTCTGGGGCTAAAACCAGCTGCCCAGCTGGAGGGGCCAATCACAAAATCCTTTAGGTTGGAAAAGACCTTTAAGATCGAGTCCAGCTGTTCCCCCAGCACTGCCAAGCCCAGTGCTAACCCATGTCCCTAAGTGCCACATCCACATGTGATCTTGCTGCCTTTGTCCCTGCCTTGGGGCTGTGCTGGTGCTGTTGCTCCCAGCAGTGATGGCTGTTCTCGTGCTGTTCAGAGAGGGGATTGTCCAGGCACCCTGTCCTATAAATTTCTCATGGATCTTGGTGGGTGGGGAGGAGGTGACACTGGGACACTTCTCCTCTGTGCCCAGAATTAACAAACTACATTAATAATTTGGGGGGATTTTGCTGGGGGGTTGTTGTTAGTCCCCTCTTACTCATCCCTAAAGTGATACTGGCTGTTGAGGTGTGTGGGCTGGGCTGTGGGCAAGGAGCTCTGCCAGTGCTGCTGCCTGGTGATCTCAGGCAAGTCCTTTGGCTTCCCTGCTGTTACTTGTGACATTTAAAGGGTAGTACTCACCTTTTTGAAGTACTAGGAGGGCTGTGGATAGAGCATGGATGAAAAAAAGATGAGTGTAGGAACCGTGAGTAATTACGTGTTATATAGTGAGGGAGACGAATTAAGAAAAATGACATGAAAAGGGACAATATTTGTGTCTGTCTATGTGCACTCACATGACATAGCCTGGGCTGTCACCTGCTTCACCAGTAAAAGGACATGAACAGAACAGTTCATGAATGTTGTTTATTTCTTAGAGTTTTTCTATCGAAATGGCTGTAAAATTATTTTCCTGATGAGCATCCTGTCAGTCTTATTCCATGAGGTCAGTGGGAGAGGGTGTTTGCCTGGAGGGGGCAGTGTCTCCTCTGCAGAGATTCCTGGTATGGGTAGAACTTCATAGGTTTCATAGCTCCTCTTTTCTTGTGAATCTCAATCAGCTCCAGTTTAGTGAGTATCCAGATTTGGGGGGTGTTGGCTGTTTAAGCAGAGCTGAAGGAGATTACAACAGGAGGATTGGGAATGGTGAACTGTGTACTTGATATTTTTTTTTTTCCCAATTGATCCAAGTGCTTTAGTTTTAAGTGTGGTTGTCTGGGTATCGTCTCCTTTCAAGCCACCTTCTAGAATGGACTATGCTGGAAAAACATCACTGAGGTGAACATCTTGTCCTTTTTGCAGAGGATTATTTTGTGAGAAAATAGATTAGAGTGGGGAATCTTTCTGGTTCCTTGATAAAGAGCTGGTCCCTTTCTTTTTTTTCAAAAAGTATTTTGTCCTGCTGTTTTTTAATTGCCTTGAGGGGGAAGAAACTTGAAGCTCCAAACTATTGTTTGAGGATCCAAATTAGGGTTTTCATCTCTTCCCTGCTCCCTGCCAAGGGTTTGTTTAACTTCAGGCCTCTGGAGGATGCTCCCAGCACTGGTATGTGCTGGTTTGCAGCAACATTAACTCCAGCTAAGGTGAATCCTTTTACTCTTCCCACAGGAATCAGAGGTATCTCAGAAGAGACAACCACTGGAGTTCACAACCTGTACAAGATGAAGGCCAATGGGACCCTGAAGGTGCCGGCGATCAACGTTAACGACTCTGTCACCAAGGTGATGCAGATGGAGCCTTCTGCCCTCTTCTGCTCTCTGACCAGCTTGGGGTTGGGATGTTGGCATTCCCCTGCAAGTCTTCCTTCTCATCCTGGGTTATTCTTGACCTGGTGCTGAGCAAATTCCCACCATATCCTTGAAGTGAGCCCATGATGTCTCTAGTGGGACGTGCCATTGTAAATGCCCCGTTTTCAGAACATCAAGGGCTCTTTTGCACATAAGGACATTCTTCTGCTTTTTAATAATGTGAAAGCCCCTTTGGGAATCGTGGCTCCTGGGGCACAGTCAGTTCCTGGGGCAAGGGGCCTGTCCCCACTCTTGCATACAGAATTACAGAATGAATTAGGTTGGAAAAGACCTCTGAGATCATTAAGTCCAACCTATGACCCAACACCACCTTGTCAACTAGACTGTGGCACTGAGTGCCATGTCCAGTCTTTCCTTGAACACCTCCAGGGACAGTGACTCCCCCTCCCTGGGCAGCCCATTCCAATGTCAGGTACCAGCTGGAAAAGAGAGTGTGACCTGCATGAGCTTGTGGCTGATACAGGTTTGTTGCTCAGCCTCTGGCTGATCTCTGTGAGCAGCAGTTCCAAGGACAGGGCAGGAGGTGTTTATCCCTCACTTAGCTTTGTTACTGCTCCCCAGGATAAATCCTGGTGAATCCAGGATGAGGTGGAGTGCTGTTTGAAGGGTGCTGGTGCTTTTTGGCTGCAGGTGAATTACGGTGGAAATTTCAGGTGTATTTGAGGTTTATGCATCTCAATGGTTTTAAATCCAGTTGCTGAATCTATTTTGAGTTTCCACATGAACATTTTCCTGTTGGACCTGGCAGTTCTCATGGGCTGCTTGGCTTGCCTTCCCTGCAGTGCTGTCTGGAGAGCATCTCCTTTCTGCTCATTAAGATGCATCCAACACTTTTATTTCCTAGCTAGTGGGCTGGAATCCAGTTGATCTTCGAAGAAGCTTGTTTCTTTGATATCCTTTTCACCTAGATTTGTGCCTCTTGCATAATAACTATTAATGCTATTTAGTAGATTTGGAAATCCAGATGTTCCTATGAAAGCCTGTTGAGTGGATTTGGGTTGAACTCACTTTATTCTGGTGCCAAAAAATGCTTATTTTCAAGTACTGTTTGGTGTTTATATCGTACAAGATTTGTACTAACCACAGTTGCAGACCTCTGGGAGGATGTGCAACTGAGCTGACATTCTGCTCTCCCAGTTTTTGGCAGTTGGTGCCAGGTTCCTGTAGTAGTATTTGGAGAGAGAAGGCAGGCACCAGCCAACTCTGTTCCTCCCTTCTGCCACTCAAATGTATTTTTGGGGGGGGACAGATGTCTGCATCCAGCATGGGAATGCACAGACACCTGGAAGGCTTGGATTGCAGTCAGTGATGAGGAATCAAATCTGACCATGCTGTTTTCCTCCATAAGAAGGCTTATACTGCAAGGAAGGTCTGATAGAGGAGTGGGAAAGAAAATTGCCAGCTGGCACTAGCTTTGGAGTTTGAAGGATCAGCAATACAGATTTTCTGAAATAATAATGGCAGATGTGCCAGTGATAAGACTTAGAGACACTGAGTCAGGAACTTCTGGATCTGAGGTACAAGTTGTTTTGCACTAGTCTTTGGCCAGCTCCTGAGGCTGGGAGTGACCTGCTGCTGTTC
The DNA here is from genome assembly GCF_001604755.1 of Lepidothrix coronata. Classification (NCBI taxonomy): domain Eukaryota; kingdom Metazoa; phylum Chordata; class Aves; order Passeriformes; family Pipridae; genus Lepidothrix; species Lepidothrix coronata. Next base: position 29,609 of record NW_016690478.1, read on the forward strand.
CTTGCTCAGATAATGCATTGGAGGAGGAGCAGCAACGGTTTTAAAGGTGGAGTTTGCATTTCTTTTTTATTAGAAAGACTTTACAGACAGAAAACCAAACTGTAACATCACCTGATGTGGCACCAGCTGCAAGGGGGGTCCCATTTGAAAGAGCAGTGCCCCTGCTCACAGAGAGCCTCAGAATGGTTGGGGTTGGAAAGGACATTAAAGCTCATCTTGTTCCATCCCCCTGCCATGGGCAGGGACACGTTCCACTAGACCAGGTCACTGCCTCTAGGTATTTAATCTTAAGATTGCCTATAGCAGACAGTGTTAAGTAAAAAGGATTGGTGCCCTAAGGCTGTAGAAGGCCCAGGAAGGCTTTGAGACCAGAAGTTTCCTGTGAATGGTGAACATTAGTAGCCAGAATTTTAAAAATTCTTGGCTTCTGTAGCTCTCCAGATAATGAAATCTTTTTGTACAGCTCCTCCTCCTGGTCAAAACAAAAGGCCCAAGGAGAAGGAACATCACAAAAATAGTACAGCAATGTGTGTTTCTGGGTTTAGGAAGGTGTTCAAGTGGTGAAGCAGTGTTTGACATCTGACTTAGCAGGGCAATTTTAATTTGAGGGTCTGGCTGTTAATCTCATGTGCCAGTGTTGCAGCAGGAGGATTTTGTGTGATATGGGGCATTAGGAGATGCAATCCAGGGGTTCCTAATTGCAGTGACCAGTATTGTGAATGGATGCTTGCTGGATTTTCCTAAATCTGAGCAATAGTGAGGCCTTGACAGTGTTCTTTGTCAGCTCTTCACAGGGGAAGATGTAATTTTGATCTTCTTAGGCTGCAGGAACCAGTTTCTTGTGATATATGTGGGCAGCTTGCTGCTCTGCAGGGTGCATTCTTGCAAAGATAAGGCGATCTGCTGGTGTGTTTTGCCTGCCTGTGGCACTTGGTTCAGTTCACTGTCTGATAAACAGCAGCAGAGAACTGGTGAACATCTGGTTAGGGCACTCAGACCTACCTCTGTGTACAAGAATTGCTTGTGCTTTTACTTGATAAATTCAGGTTACCAGCTACAAGTTTCTAACGTGTCCAAGCCCTGCTCAGTAGAGAGGATGTATTTGTGAAATGCTTTTTACCTGGGATGTGTCAAAACCTGTGTCTGGTATAACTCCATAGATTGAGACTGGATAAATAAACCCATCAAACCAGGTTGCCTTCTTCCCATCCCTCATGGTGGTTAAAATATTTAGCTGTCTCTCAGCCTCCTTGCACTTAAGTCCATTTTCTTTCTGTAAGGAAATTTCACTTGTGTGCCTCTGATCTGTTCTGAAACTGCTCCTTTTTCTTCCTCAGAGCAAGTTTGACAACCTTTATGGCTGCAGAGAGTCCCTCATCGATGGCATCAAGCGTGCTACAGATGTGATGATTGCTGGCAAGGTGGCAGTGGTGGCAGGTTATGGGGACGTGGGCAAGGGCTGTGCCCAGGCCCTGCGGAGCTTCGGGGCCAGAGTCATCATCACCGAGATCGACCCCATCAACGCCCTCCAGGCAGCCATGGAAGGTGAGGGCTGCAGGAGGGGCAGGGGTTAGGGCATCTGGTGGGCATCTCTGCGTGTGGAGCAATAAATGAGAGTCGACTGAGAAGGCTCTGCTGAGGTAGAGTTGAATCCATTTTAAGTGCGGGAATTCTTTCCTGGCAGTTAAGGAAGGAGTTTATTACTAGAGGCCTTGGAGATGTGTTTGGAGTTAAGGATTCAGACCATAGTGGAGTAAGGCCCCATTTCATAATGCTCTAAGCCTGGTTTTGAGGGGGTTTATTATCCTCAGTTTGGGCAGCTCCCGTGTCCAGTGTGGGATTAGACTTCACTGGAATATCTCCACATTAAAGCATCAGGCCTTCCCCTCAGTAGATGTTTGTGGAGGGCAATGCCATGCTCTCTGCCTTTCCAGCTGTGCTCGTGGCATGCTCTGGAAGCTGTGCTCCTTCACTTCTGTGGATGCCTCATGTAACTGGCCTTCTTAGTACAGTTTATCCCATTTCTGTTCATACCTGAGTAGAACACACAGGTGCTGTGGGCACACTTTGCTTTGCAAACTTCACCCCTGAATCCAGTCTGTGTGCTGTGCCAGATATCAGCCCTGTGGACATAAGATGCTGAATGTATAGTTCTACAGGTTAGAAGAGGTGAGGGATGGATATTTTCATGATACTTTGGTATTCAGCAAGACAAATATGCCACTACTTTGCATCATGCATAGATCAGCTGGTTTTGCTCGTAAATAAGACTTTTTACTTGTTCTTTCTCTGTACTTTTCTACTCCTGGGATTGTATCCCACTTGTTAATAAATGCTGGTTGTTGGGTAAAGAAATAACCTTTTCTCATCTCAGGTTATGAAGTTACAACCATGGAGGAGGCCTGCAAAGAGGGCAACATCTTTGTCACCACCACAGGCTGCACTGACATTGTGCAGGGCAGGTATGGTCAAGCCACTTGCTTTGGTGAAAGCATACCTGTACAGTTAGATTTGAGGTCTTTTTAATGTAATCATAACATGTCAGCAGTATGGTGAGGATGAGCACACATTCTCACTTCTGGACATCAGAATTTAGCGTGAATTTAGCGAGAAATTGGGCCTTTGGTCTTTCAGTTCTGTTGGATATTGCACCACTGCAATTGTTCCTATCTTATGGCAGGAGAAACAAGAGGGATAGATAGAGACTTTTGGAGAATGAGAACATCAGGGCTAAATTCTATGTTAGGTCAGATAAATGTGAACAGAAGAGGAGGCAGGTACAGGTTGAAAGTAGTTCCATCTGTGAGTACACATAACCTTGAAACCATCCTGTTCTCAATGAACTGCTCTGCAGTGTTTTGTTACTGCTTCTTAGATGTCAATTTATAGCCCCAACTCCACACAATCTCCTTCCTTTCTTTGCCATAGGGATTGTATATGTAATGGAAGATCAGATTAGATGGGAGGTGATAAGGCCATTAGTCCCTAGAAATGTAAAACTGCTGGAAACTTCAAAGTCATGGAGAAAATGAGTTCTGTGTAGGAAGGAGAATAACTGCAGGTATTTGTTTTGACCAATTAAACAAAATAGTATTATTTTCCATACTGGGGAAAATATAAGTTATTACATCCTTGGGAAGTGTCCTTCCCTAGAAGCCTGAGGGTTTTTTCCAATAGACTTCCCAGACCCACACCTTGTGAGAGTCAAATGCAGTCAGTGATCCAGGCACTTGTCCTTGTCCCTGAGCAGAGCTATGGGCCAGAGCATCTGCTGCTGCTGCTGGAGGAGGAGGACTCGTTTTTTGTGTGTTGACTTCTGATACAACTGTTTTTCTTTTGCAGGCACTTTGAGCAGATGAAGGATGATGCCATAGTGTGTAATATTGGCCATTTTGATGTGGAAGTTGATGCAAAGTGGCTGAATGACAATGCAGTGGAGGCAGTGAATGTTAAACCTCAGGTGAGACAGCCCTTGCCAACCTCTCCTCCTAGAGAGGAGCAGTAGCTGCTCGGTGTCTGGTTCCATCCAGTGCCCAAGTGTTCAGGGTGGTCTCTGGGGAGAGGTGCCTGCTATGGAGGCATCTTTCTCCATGTGCTCCTACTTCCTTGGCAGAAGGAGCCAACCCCTGAGTGGTGATTGTGTAGACAATTAATGTCATTGAGGGAAGTGAGCTTTGATATTTGGGGAGTGGTGAGGAAGTAAGCACATGTGCTTGCTTTGACAGCCCTGAGCTCAGCTTCAGAAAGCCAGTTAGGTGATGAATGCAGAGCAGACCATCAGAGACCCTGTAACAGCTTAGAACTGATTGCCCTGTGGCTGATCTGATTTTCCTCTTGGGAAGCTGCTTGCTCTACTGCTCTGCACCAGAACAGTCTTGGTCCTGAGGGGATGTCCTTTGGGATTGTGTCAAGGTTTGAAAATATTCACACCTCTTTGTTTTCAAAGCATTTTTTTTTTTTTTTTTACTTTGGCATTCAAGCCTCAGGAAAGCTTTTCTGGAGCTCTGCCAAACTCAGACTTCTCTTCTGTGGCTTCATTTTGGAAACCTGTGCAGCCCAGACTGTGTGGGCAGAGCAGGGGAGATGTTTTATCCTTGCTCAGCTGGCATTCCCACCATGTGTTTACTTTAAGCTATGGCTGTAGCTACACAAGGAAAACAGGGAGATAAAAATTTCAGCTTTCCAACTGTGTGTCCTAAAGCAGAGAAACAAAACTAAACTAGATCAAAACTGTTTTGTAACACCAGCACTGAGGAGAGACCATCATGTAAAGCAAACCAGGCTTTATCTGACTTGGCATGGGACTTGTGGTGACCTTTTGAAGAGTCAGTGTGCTTGCTGATAGCAGGATTGTGGGACAGGTTTTCTACTTTTTAAAAGCCCACACCCAAACTTACCTCTTAGATCTCAATCTGCCCTTCCAGTTTCCTTAACTCCCCTGTGGCTTTTTAGCCACCCACATCAGACTCTTACTAAGCAGTTCTGAGAGGCTTTTCAGTATCCTGGGACACTCTACATGCCCTCAGCCAGGTCTGAAGTTACACCCTCAGGTTCTCACTGTACAAGTTTGTTCTTGCTCGTGCCCTTAGTGTGGAGCTGACTCTGCTCAGCAGCTCTTGCCACAGAGGAGCCCACAGGTGCTTTCTGGTGTAGCTCAAGTTGTTTTAAAACTAAAACTGGGAATGCTTAAAGAAATAAACATGGTTGAATGTTTAATTAGATGTTAATATGGTACCATACATGCACAGAGGCAGTGATCCCTTTTGCTTTATGTGCTCTGCATTGAGGAGCCAGTCTGTCCCCCATGGATTGGGTGCAGTGGAGTCCCAGGTATGAAAACTGTAACAAATTTCCAGTTAAAAAAAATTACCTTTCAAAAAAAGATGGAATTGGGGTCAAGGTTTTCCATGAGGATCAGTGCTGAAGAAATCCTGCCCTGACCCTCTGTTCCAAACTGCTGCTGTCACGAGGAGGTGATCAGTGATGCAGAGGAGAGATCCCTGCTCACAGCACACAGCTCCCTGCACGCTGGGGCTGCCACAAGTGTGTTGGCCTGGAATTCCTTAGCTGAAGTTTGACAAAGGTGCCTCTGCCAGCCCTGGGTGGGCCATCTCTGTCTCTGCCTGATGCACAGGGAGCTGGAGCTGAGAGGATTCACTGGGGAAAATAGCACTGTACCTTTGGGCTCTGGTACTTCTCCCTACTCACCTACTACTTCCCACTGGAGATGAGATGTGCCTAGAGGTAAATCAGCTCTTCCCTGGCCATTCCACATGCTTGGAGCTGTTCTGAGGTGAGGGTGGCCTGGACATGTGTACATTGCCCACCCCAGTGAAAGCTGATCCCTGGCTCAGGTTAGTTTTGACTCCTAGCAGTGAATCTGGAGCACTGGTAGCTGGTTTGAGTCTCCAGTTGCACTGTTGCATTTAATGCTGTATTTATTTATAATATTTAATGTTACCCTGTGGTAGTGGCATCCCCTTGTGCTCCATTTTGTGTCTGGATTTCTTGTCCCTAAAGACTTCAGACCTGCAAGACAAGGTGGGGAAGCACCTGCTGAGCAGGTGTTACATGAACAGGTTTTGTTAAAGAGCTTCATTATCGGAATTTCCCTTCTCTGTGCCTGATTGCCATTTTGGCTGGGCAGTTGAGCAGCAGGGGGCTAATACACATCCTAAAACCTTCCTCATTTCAGAAGGGGGGGACAGACAGGGCTGGGAGGCAAAACCTGACTTTAGGCCCCCAAACTCTGTGCTGGAAACAAGAGGTGTTGAGTAGGAATTTACTGCAACTGCTTCACTCTTCCAGGACATGCTTTAACTTTGGATTTAGAAACAGGCTCCCAGGAGGGAGGTCCTGCAACTTCTGTCCCTCACCCTGTACATGTGTTGAGACCATTGCAATAATTGCTAGAATTGCTTTCACACTGAACTCTGGGAAGGAAATTACTGGTTTGGCTCTTAGGCCATTGCTTATTTCTCCCTTTTGTTGCTCAGATTCATTAAAGGGCCACTTCCATGGTCACATTGTCCCCAGTCTTTTGAACACCTCAGGGGGAGGTCAGTCTTCTCTTTAAAGTGTAAAATCCTGCACTTATTTTAAGGATAACACATTCCCATCAGGGTGCTGGGTGAGATATCCTATATTATGCCAAGTACTAACTCTCTAAATACTCTCATTTTTATCAAGACCTGGCAGCTTCTTTTCTGCATCCTGTAGCAGAGGGGAATGTAGTACAAGAGCAAAAATCCCTCACTCCTATGGAGACATCTGTGTCTTGATTAGAGGATTAATGCTTGAGCTGAGGGTTGTTGGACTTCAGCTGCAGGTTCAGAGTAGCCAAGAACGTGTCCAGCATGGTGGTTTAGGTACCACATGGTCTCCATTTACAAATGGTGATCTGGTGTAAGAGATGTTTAATGCTTGGGACAGAAAAAAAACCAACTTATTGTGCCATTTGACTCGTGTTGCTTTTCAAAGGACAGTTAAGGGCTGCTCAGCTGTGTTTGGGAATTAGGGACTGACCTGTAGCACAAGCTCAACTCCAGAGGGGAGGAAAGGGTCAAGGTCAGTGAACTTTGGCTCTGTAAATAAATAGTTCTTGTTTCATGGAGTGGAGGGGAAGTGCAAAGCAGCCAGCAAGTCCAGAGTAAGCTAAATGCTGATGGGGAAAAGGAGAAGGCGTTTGAATAAACATGGAGAGGAACTTACTGCTTGGATAACGTCAATTCTACTTCTGTAGCAATTGTTTGGGCTTATGAATCAGCCTATTTTATACCTGTGTGAGAGATGTGTTTCCACAGTACTGACTTGAGTCTCTTCTGGTGCCACTACCTCTGTGTAAAGGCATTAATTTGCTTTTTCTTCTCTTACCCTGTGCACTGAGTGGTTCCTGTCAGAGGTTGCTGAAGGTATGTGGTCCATGCACAATCCAGCAGCTGTCCAGGGGCAAGTTGTGGGGATATTACATGGATATAAGATTTTGACACCTTTAAACCACCCAATTCAGACTTCAAAAGTGAAATGTGACTTAACTGATTAACTACCTTGTAGTTGAATCTGTAAATATAATGTTTGGTATAGGTAATATTGTAGCTGTTCTCAGGGGTTCTAGTGTTGTTCTTCCCTCTTCATTTTGTTGATTCCTCCCAGAATCTCCTGATGGCCTTTATGTTATTTTTTGGGTGGACTGAGCACTGTCACTGGTGGTCCACACTGGAGAATTAGCATCCATAATAACTATAACTGCCCAGGGGGGATCATTCTTACCCTGCCTTGCTGTGTGCTTTTGGGCAGGACTAGTTAAGACCTTTTTAGGGCTGCTGTTTGAAGTGGTTACTGCCTGCCTGTGTTGTGCTGAAATCACAGTGTGTTATGTGAACCCAAGAAATAGAAAAGAGTGCTGGGATTGAAGCATAGCTGGGACACAGACCTGCTCTGAAGGCAAAATACCTGTTCTAAAACAATGGTTTTTTATTGATTTGTTCTTGACATCTCTGCTAAAATCCTGCACAAAGATGGTTTTTCAGAAGCTGGTGTTGTTACAATTAAAGCTTCATCCCCTGTGGCTTCTGACTTACAGATCAGAGCTTTAAGGATAAAATTGAAAATGCTGTGTTTAGCTTAATAGTAAATAACTTTTAGTCTCTAAAGTATAAATACAGCTGTGAGGAGAGACCCTTTTAAGCCTTTTGCAGCTGCTGTGCTGTGCCAGCAGAACATAAATGGTCTGAAGCATTAGGTTCTGTCAAAAGTTGGTCTTTGATTATCTTTGAAGTATTTTCAAAATGCTCTGTTTCCAAGTGCTTGGTGTGACATGAGCAATAAATACCAGTTAATACTGAATATTCTTGTGACTTATAGGCTATATTGTTGTTTCATTAATTACTTTAATATTGCAACCCCCTACAGGGTGAAAGCAGGGGGGAGAAGAGCTGTGAGAGGTATAAAGGAGAAGCAGAGTTAACTTCACCGTTGCAGGTGCCTGGTCTGGCCCAGGCAGCTGAGGCACACGTGAAGTGACATGTTTGTGTGGGACTGTCACACAGATGTGCCTCCTTAGCCCACCTGAGACCTGACTGTGTGTGCAGAGTCCTGCTGTCCCCAGGGCAGCCTGGAGAGCACCATGCCTTTGGTCCCTCAAGAGCAAAGGGCAGTACCAGAAGCCAGGATGGCAGTTTATTGTGTGTATTGGCCTTATGGAGGTGGAGGAAGTTCCAGGAGACCTCCAGCAGGGGCTGGAGGGCTCTGCCTCTTCCCCTGGCTGAAATTCAGAGGCTCTGGACTGCTGCATGCAGGTCTTCCTTCTGCCCTGTGTCTCCACCCCAGCTGGCACCACTGGGCACATCTGAACTGGGTTTTACAGCTGGCTGGGGCAACACAACGTGGAAAAGCCAGAAGACTTGGATGGCTGGTTAAATACGAAGCCGATGCCAAAACTGACGTGCTGGGAAGTCCAGGAGAGCTCCAGGCTTTGCCAGCACTGCCTGGAATCGAGGGAGGGGTGTCCCAGCTGTAATTAAAGTGTCTTGCAAGCCCAGTGCTGAGCTGTGCTGTGGGAGGGTGGCCCCCAGGCTGTGCAGGTGTTGGTGCTGTGTGTCCTGACAGGGCTCTGCTGTCCCTCTGCAGGTGGATCGGTACACGCTGAGGAACGGCCGGCACATCATCCTGCTGGCCGAGGGCCGCCTGGTCAACCTGGGCTGTGCCATGGGCCACCCCAGCTTCGTCATGAGCAACTCCTTCACCAACCAGGTGCTGGCACAGATCGAGCTCTGGACACACAGTGACAAATACGCTGTTGGGGTCCACTTCCTGCCAAAGAAGGTGAGTTGGAACAGCCAGAGGTGCTTGCGAGGAAGCCAAATTCAGATGTGGTCATTCAGGTGTGTCTTGTTTGTGCTCGAGTCTGTTTTTCTGCTGAATGTTGTTGTTGCAAGGAGCTTCTGTCGCTCAGAGGATGCTTTGGGCACTCTGCAGTGGGCTGTGTTTTGGGGCTGACCTGGTGTTCAGAACTGGGACTTGCCTGACCTGTGATAGGAGCACCCAGTCACTTTTTGACTTCTCTGAAGTGCTGGGAAGCCTGTCTCAGGGTACTCGGAGCTTCTCTCAACCAACTTGATCCTTCTGATCGTTCCATCTTGTTTCTTCTGCTGATTGTCAGCATTCACAGCAAGCCTTCATGTGCCTGTCCAGCTGCAAAGGGTAGTGGGACAGAGCTGAAGCTGGAGTGACACTAAATTGCTTTTGCTTGGTTGATAGTCTGAGTCCCATTTGCACCTGAGAGAGCTTATCACAGTCCGGTCCTAAAAGCTTCACAAAATATTCATGACAGATTCCCTCATGTTTCCCTTTAAACTTATCTCTGTATTCTTTGTTCTTGGAAAAATCTGGATCATATCATAACTCACAGATTCCTTTTAGAAAACTAACCTGGTTTTAATTTTCCAAAATAAGCCTGAGAATTTGAGATGGTCATGGAAAAAGATGCTAGAGTTAAATCCCACTGCCTTTGGAGTACCACCAGGTGTCAGAGTAAATGTGAAAATACTTTCCATTTGGGAAGTAGAATTTGTATGTTTGGGCTTACTGGTTAGGTGTTTGCTGAAGGACTTAAGCTTCCAAGCCCATCCATTAAGGATCAAGCAAAGCATACCAGAAATGCAGTGTAGGAGTGGATCAGCAACCTGGCACATAATTTTCTTCAAAGGAATAGTTTTGTTGACAGTTCCCTTGAAAATGATTGCCCAGTGTTGCTAATAAAATGTGGCTTCATCCTCTTCCTGAATAACAATTTTTAGTAAGCATACTTGAGCTGGGAGGGAGAGGTGATGCCCAGAGCAGTTAAACACAAAGGTGCATGTTAGTGGAGCATGTGGCAGTGATGATCTCAGGTTCACACACTGACACAACGCTCTTGACCCTCTGTGCCTCACAGAGGGCTTTGCTCAAAGAATAAAGCAGTTCCCTCATCAGAACCAACAAAGAGCTTTCTCTGATAATTTTCTGGGCTAATGCCTTTCCTTTTTTTTGTGTAGTTGCTTTGAGGTCCAAATGTAAAACTTAAGAATTACCAAGTGCCTTACATTGCACTTTCTTTGACTGCAAGAACATTGCTTTGATCAGCTCCTACAAATGTGCACATGTTTCTGCAATGTGTGTTCCTGGAAATCAAGGCAAATGGTTGTTTCCATGTTCTTGGCACCAAATCTGTCCTGCTCAGCTTTGGTTTTTAAGGTGAGAATGTCAGCTTACCTTCAGTTAAATTTGTGTATATCTTTATCTAAGTCTCAAAGTCTCCAAGCTGAAGCAGCTGTGAAACAACTGGTCTCTGGTGCAGCTTGAAAACCTTATCTGGGAATTGTCAGTGACTGAGTTCCTTTTCAAGTGGGTGTAAGCTGTCTTAAACTTGCTGGAAATACACCTCTGAGAGCTTCATATGTCAGTCTACTCAACCAGACCCAATTTTTAACCCTCCTTCTGGCAGGATCTGCTAAGCTTAAATAGTTGTTTCCCTTCTAAACACAGTCCTTCCAGTTAGCTTTTCTTTTTAATGGTTTTCCCAAATCTTAAGTGGTGGTTGGTGGATTTCATGATGGTTCCCTTCCACATTCTTCAGCCACTGCATCTTACATTTCTAATTTTGTCTTGCCCCCCTTTGGCTGTGCTGGCTCTCAACAGATGTTGGCAGTTCCACATTTCTCGTTAGGAGCAGGTTGAGCTGCAGTGAACTGTACTCTGAGCAGATGCAGCTTTTTACCTGGCTCACTGCAGTAAGATTACTTCTGAGTAGTGGCTTGTTACCATAGTCCCTAGGACTAGTTATTGAATCATTTAGGCCATGCTGGTTCCCACAAGCTGAAGGTTTGGCCCTTGATTGCTTTGTTGATTTACTGCCCTTCAGGTACGTTGCCATCTTTCACATCTCTTTAACTGGTATGGGGGAAATACCACCAAACTCTTCCATGCTGCTGGGATTTAAACTTATATCTGTTTCCTTAGCACTGATTGTGTTTTGCAGGAATTACAGATGATCCAGCTTGTCCTCCTGTTGTAACTCAGCAGCACTTGATCCCTACTTGTGCTGTCCTTTGTACCTTTGAAGATCCTCTGTGGCTGTACATCCCCCTCTGACACAGCAGCTCCTTTGCCATCCTACTGTTTGTTTTCTGACTCTTCTGCTCCTGGAGCACTTATCTGTCTTCTAACTGTACCCATTTTTCAATCTCTTTGAGTTTGCACATCTTCCAGGCACCTCTGGGATAAAGAAGTTTCATCAACATTTCTAACCCTGTGTCCTTCAGGCCACCTTGGCTTTATTCTTTATGAAGACAATGCCAACAGATACAAGTATTGCTGAGTTAGTGATTCTGGAATGGATTTCTAATATGTGTGCCCCTGAGGTGGTATATTTGGAAAGGAAATGCATTTTTTTTTTTGTATTATTAATACTTTTGTAAGATGATTGTCCATGATGATACGTCCATGTGCCTTTGTAGAGGACACACAACTGGACCTTTATTATTCTACCAATCTGCATATTCTTATCTCTAAATAGTTGGATCTCTGTTCTTTGCTTGTTGGATGGATGTGAATGTGTGAGATTGAAATGGGCATGATTATATAAAGTTTTGTGTCTCACTTAAGCTTAATTTGATTTCCCTCTAAAGCACAGGGCTCTTGCATGTGAATGCAGTTGTGTGCTCAGAGCAGGGATGTTGGCAGGAGAATAGCTGTGTTGTTGAGTCCCCATTAGAGCTGCTGTTGGTTTCCACAGACTCATTTCTCACTGTTGACCCGTGAGTTCCTGGACTAATAGGACTGTGTTCCACTGATGTTCTTGTCCCTGTGTGTTGTTTTGCAGCTGGATGAAGCTGTGGCTGCTGCTCACCTGGACAAGCTGAGTGTGAAGCTGACGAAGCTGAGTGACAAACAGGCCAAATACCTGGGCTTGTCGAGGGACGGGCCCTTCAAGCCAGACCACTACAGATACTGAGCAGGTGGCACTACCCAAAGACCAAAGTGCAGGGATACAACCTTCCAAAGCTCTCGTGTGTGCTGGGCATCTGAGGACAAGCCCTTTGCCATCCTCCTCTCAGTGCTGCACAACCCCTTGCCAAGGGAGCTCCAGGGCCTTGGTAGTGGAGGAGGATCACTGACTCCTGCAATTAGAATTGGTCACTTAGGGTCCTATGCACCTTTTATTGGCTTCTGATGTCCCAGTAAGGGGAGCAGGACAGAAGATGGCTAAATGGAAATGTGCTGTCTGGTCATCCAGGTGGCTGGCAGCTTTGAACAGACTCACCACTGCGGTGGGGAACGGTTCCTGCAGGTTGGTGCTTTCTGCCCTGCCCTGCTGCAGTCAGATGGATCCTGTTGGGAGACTGGCAGTGTCAGGCCCCTCTCCACAACTGCCCTAGCTGAAGTGCTTATTATGAAACTGGTTGTTTGGTCTCCCTCCTATAAAATCAACTTAACCTCCTACTCAGAGATTAGAGCTGGAGTTTTCTTCTGGGTTAATTTACTCTCTCAGTTTTGGTCAGAACAAAGACCCTTTTGTGCTTCTTCCATACTAACTTGAGGAGGGTGAGGCAAGAGAGACTTTTTTAGCAACCTTCTGGTGTGCGGTGAAGGGCTGAGAAGCCTCTGAGGGGATGGTTGGGTTTAGGGCCCTTGTTGGATCCTCTGCATATACTGGCAGCACACTGCTCCCGCCAACGTGACTTTTCTGAGTTGTCATGTCTGCTGAATCATGTTTGTCACTGACTCAAAGTGCTTTTATTAAAGATCTGACTGTGACCTGACTTGTTTTGTACAGTGAGATGCTTTGGGGTTTGCCATGGGTTTGTTCACCTTTGTGTGATCCTTAAGCTGCTGAAAATGTTAAATGTCTCCCCCTGGGTGCCCTCAAGGCAAAAGCCACTGCTGTGCATCTTGTACTGGAGCTGGGAAAAGCTACTCCTCAGGTTATTGAAATATTTGCAGGGCTGAATCTTGCAGGAAAGTTGCTCTTCCCCTCTGCCCACACAGATTTATCTCCATATATGTCATGGAAGTCCTTTCTTGTTGCTGTCCTCTTCAGTCAGCATTGCTCTGTAGGCCACCTCTGTTTCTGGATGTAGGAAGATGAAAGGTTTGGAATGAAGTTACAAAATGTTTGGAGTTCTCAGACTGGTGCCCAAGCCCCGGTGTGATGTCAGTGAGCAATTGAAATGTGGTGTAGAGTGTGAACTGTTGGGAGGAGGAAAAAGGGATGAGCAAACAAGGTGTTGCTCGGTGTGCAGCTTTTTTCATTGCGTTGTTTTGCACTGACCTCTAAAAAGCACCAATTTCAACTGAATTTGGGTCCCACAGAGCCACCATAAATGATTCCATAATCAGTAGTGGGGATAATCCTTTTAAGTTACATCTATACAGTGAGTTACACACACACACACACACACACACAGTTGCAGTACAATCCAAATGTAGCTGATGGGCCTCTTGTGCATGTGACACAGAATAACAATGATGGAAAGTGTCACTGTAGTAGAACAAATGCAATAGAAAAATGAAGACTTGGTGTTGTCCTTATTCTTCATTAGTTTCCTCCACCTGGGCTTTCTCAACCCCTTTCTCAGCTGAACATCTGTGCTGTAGTACAGGCTTGTAATTCTGCTGTTGGATCATGGCTTCCTAACATTTATTTAGGACGGGCCACCTGGAGGTCTGTGGTTCATCCCTGTCCTACCAGGGCCAGTTAGATCAGGTTGGATATGAGCTTGCCCGGGAGAGTTAGTCTGGGGACAGAGCTCACATCACCTTAGGCTTCTCTCCCGATCTGTGAGCACCCTCTAGGTGAAAATACTTTTCTGTACGTTTAAATGGAATTTCCTGCGTTGCTGCCTGGGCTGGTTCTCATCTGCACCTCTGGGAATGGACTAGCTCCATCTTCACTCCATGCTTGCATTAGGGATTCACAGGCAGCTTTAAATCCCTCTCCACCTTCTCCAGGTTGACGAATCCCCATCTTGGTCTCTGTGTGTGTCCCACTGCCCTGCTGGGGGGGTCTCTGTCTCCAGGTGGATGTCTCCAGTATGTCAGTGTTGTCATACTGAGGAGCCAGAGCTGGATGGAGGCGTCTTTAAAGCGCCAAACAGAAAGAGGGATCCCTGCTCTTCACCTTCTGGCTCCACTTTTCTTTCTACACCGCTGGATAAAGTTTGCATGGGCAGTCAAGGACCTTACATGCAGCCTTTGGGGGAAAGGCTGCCTTGCCCTTTTCATCTTTGATCTGTTTTGTTGGGGTTTTTCTGAGTGACAGATCTGGTGGAGCAGCTCCCTTAGTTGACTGGTTGACCATCTGTGTCAAGAAATGGGCCTTGATGGTCTCCATAACTCTTCTGGATTGTTTGAGCACAAACCCAAGCCCTTCCAGCAGATGCTTCAATATATATTGATCTAAAATATATATTCCTTTGGGAGATAAGGTACAGTGTGTTAGGAAAGCAGTGTGCCTTTTTGGCTGATATGTGGGGTTTTTTTGGAAGATCTGGCAGGAGTGGTTTAGGGTGGGGCCTGGCAACCAGTGGTTCTGTGTTAGTGGTACTTTGTTGTTTTGGAGTGGGTCAGGACCTTCTTTTTCCATGATTGTTCATGGCAGAATTCACTTGTTTAACATGTAGAGAAATCTATATGTCTGTATATATGTACACGTTTGGCTCTTCTCATAAAAACTTGAGGTCCTGTGTTTCCTGCTTGTTGGAGCTCTTGGGAAGTTCGGTGAACATCACACTGCTGAGCTTCAGAAGATGTGTCTAGTGAGACATCCTGGGTGCAAAACTATGTCTGGAGTTTAGCTCCCTCCAGAGGCTCTAAGCACCTGAAATCATCATTCCACAGACAAGTCAGGGCAGTGTCCAGACACCAGCAGTGTGACCAGGTCTGAACCATCCCATCTGCTTTGCAAGGCCCTGGGCCAGGGCACTGAAGCACCACTGTGACAACGAGACCTGTCCAGTGACTTCCTAGCACAGCATTTTCTTTGAGCAAACCAATGAAAAGCTGATTTGCTGCTGAAAGTGCAGTAGTGGGAACAAGTTAAAAACGTGGGATTTTGATGGTTTGAATTGATAAAAGTGCAGAAATCACATTTGGAATGTATTTGGTTAGATTGTGTATTTATTTTTTGCTGTTGTTGAAGAGCACTAGATCAGAGACAAACCCCAATAAAACCACTGGCAGAGTTTCTGCTCCTCCCTCTGGCTCCCTGAGGTGCAGTTGTGGTTTGGTGCTGGCTGCAGCAGTGCTGTGCCCCGTACCTGGCAGCAGTGTGGCTTGGCAGTTGGCAGAGGTAATGCAGGACCATGTTGAATATTTTTGTTCAGCCCTTTTTGTGCACTTCCCATTCTTTAGGTCCAGCTTATCAGCCTTCAGCCTAACCAGGGTCATCTTAGTTCTCACTATGATACGAGCTGTGCTTTGGCCAAACTCGTGTGTTGCTTCAGTTTGAACTCAAGGGAAATTCTGAATAACCTTTACAGAAAAATGTGCAGATTTCTCTTCTGTTTCAGAAGCTTTCCAGAATGGGTGGAAGACTTTGAAATGTGACCTTTGGTGTAGCAGCTGATTTTCTGTAAAAAATGCATATTGCTGTTTCGTGTTGGGACTCCCTGCTTGTTTCTTAATAGGTGTCCAATCCACATTAAAGGAAAAGTGTCCCCAGCTGGGCAAGAAGGCCAAAGGCACCTGGATTGTATCAAAAACAGTGTCTCCAGCAGGACCAGGGCAGGGATTGTCCCCCTGTGCTGGGCACTGGTGAGACCCCACCTCAAATCTTGGGGTCGGTTCTGGGCCCATCATGACAAGAAAGGCATTGAGGGGCTGGAGCATGTCCAGAGAAGGGAATGGAGCTGGGAAGAGTCTGGAGCACCAGGAGCAGCTGAGGGAGCTGGGGGGGCTCTGCAACCCCCTGACAGGAGGGGGGAGCTGGGGGGGTCGGGCTCTGCTCCCAGGGAACAAGGGACAGGAGGAGAGGAAATGGGTCCAAGTTGCACCTGGGGAGGTTTAGGTTGGATATTGGGGAAAATGTCTTTCAGTGAAAGAGTGGCCAAGCAGTGGCTCAGGTTGCCCATGGCAGTGATGGAGTCCCCATCTCTGGAGGGGATGTGGCACTTGGGGACATGGGTTAGTGGTGAACTTGGAGGTGCTGAGGGAATGGTTGGACTCAACGATCATAAAGGTCTTTTCCAACCTAAATGGCACTATGAGATCACTCAGCCTTGTTGCTTGCTTGCTTTTTATGGGCAAGAGCACATCTGATGTCATTTACAGTTTCACTAAATCATTCACACTCATTTTTTAGTTCTTTTCTCCTTGTTTGTTTTCAATCCACATGCAATTGATTCAGTGCTTGGTCTAGCCTGAGGTCAAGCATCCGGATTCCCCAAATACAGATGGTCAGACCCGCTGTGGTTCCTCTGCAATGGCTTGAGCAGGAATGAAGAATAGCAGTGAGGAGAGCCTGCTGTCTGTAGGTATCGAGGCTGTGCCCCAACCCCCCCACAGGGGCTCATCTGGCATCCCCCATCCGGCTGGTGAGTCATGGGACAGGGACAGACTCCAGCTTCTCTCACTCCTGGGACTCTGCAGGGCAGATATCACAGTGCCAGGGGGAGATGAGCTGCTGGCTCCCTGGATCTGGCATGGGGGATCCCAGAGAGGGTCAGAGGGGTCGCTGCACACAGAGACCTGTGCACAGGGAGGGATGAGAGTGGGAAGTGGGAACAAATGCAAGGTTCACACTCAAATTTGAGACACTCAGCAGGTCTGGTGTAGGGGTGAGCAGGGGGATGCACAGTACAATGCTCTGGTGTCCCCTGTGGAAGCTGCAGTGAGAGGCTGTCCCAGAGCAGCGAGGGGCCCTTGGGCTCCTGCCCCCAACCAGGCCGAGCAAAGGTACAGAGTCCTAAAGCAGCTCTGCCTTTCAGCTCAGCAGCCTCTTCCTCCAGTCTTGTTTGCAGGCTCCTTTTGAGGGGCAAAAATGCAAGAAGTGAGATTTCCATCTGTGCACGGAGGAGGTCCAGGTTGGGAAGGCGTGTACAGAGTGTCAGAGGGATGTGCAGAGGTGCCGTGTGCTCTGGTTCATACTAGAGGAATTGACTCAAATTTGCAGCTTCCCCCCACCCCCTTGTCCCCCACGTATCAGCAACCACTGGCTGAGAACTGGGAAATGTCTAGTTAACAGCTGTTCCTCAAATTTAGCCATTCCTGGCTTTTGATTTAGCAGGGCTTTTTCTACTGTTCTCTTCTACTTGATCAGGAAATGTCCTCAGGAGTAAAGTGCTACATCAGACCTGGTTGCCACGCTGGGAAAAATTTTAATTTAATGCTATGTCCAATTTAATTTTGTTTTTTAACACCTTCAAGTCCAGCAGCAAACCACTGCCTTCAGTGCAGTTGGGCTCTCCTGGGGTGGTGATGAGCACCATCACCTTGGCGTCCCTGCAAAATGATGGAACCTGGTGAGAAACGAAGTTACTGATGAAGGATTGTCCTCCTCGTCTTCAGACAGCTCTGATTTGGCCAAAAGTAGTCACATATTGCCTTAAAAGCCTTTCAGATTAATTTTCTGTTAATGCTGTCCTTATTGTTACCAGTGGAAATACTCTTGTAAAATGTGGCACCTCCTGCCCCTGTTTTCCCTCCACTGTTGAGTCAGAAGTGATAAGAGAACACAAGCTTTATATTTTTCCACTTAACCAGAAATGCCAGGCTCACTGATTTTTAAGTTTGCCATACATTTTTTCTAGCCCTGCTCTTTATTTTTTTTTGCACAGCTGGATGTTCTGGGAAATGGAGATTGATGGGGGTGTAGAGGCTGCCTGAGGAATTGGGGATCACTGCAGCAGAGAACAAAGGATGGATAAATGGATGTTGCACTGGTGACTCTGTGATTCATGACTGAGCTTGTTTTCATTGCAGTGGTTCTGCTTGCAGATGATAGGAAGTTTCTCAGAAGCTAATTTTGGTTTGTAGCCTGGGGGCCTTTTTCTTAAGACAAATCCATTGTAGCGAATGTGCCCTGTGAAGCCTCAGCAGTGTTTGCAGTAGCATTGTTTGCCACTGGACAGCTTTGCACAATTGTAAAAAGCATCAATTACAATTATTTTTCTTCTTTTTTAAAGTCACTAATCCTTCAGGCCTGTGGTTTGCACGCCAGCTTAGGGAAAGCAAAACCAAACAAAAGACTGGAAGAAGAAAAAAAAACCCTGTGAACAAACACTTCCAGAAGTGAATAGGATGAAAACAAAGTGGTTTAATGTTCTGCAGCATCCTTTGTACTGGATGGGGATTAACATCCCCGCTGCTTGTCTAACTCCCTGAAATGCCATGGCAGAAATTAAATTCTTCAGGATACTGAGAAAATCTACAGCGAAGTTTTTACTTCTTGTTCCATCTGTAGAGTCTGGAGACACTTCTCAGCAAGCCTGGTACTTTTCTGTAGCACTCTGGCTTCGGTTTCATTGACTGGAAAATCATTTCCTTAAGGGAATGTTAAATGGGCCTCAGTCAGAGGTGTGTGCTCCTTTTCCCTGGGGAGCAGCAGCACTGGAGCAGTGAACTGAACAGCACTGCAGATGTTGGGAGCACCTGAAATGCTCAGTGATGGGGCTGACACCCAGATTTTGGTTTAAGCCAGGGCTTATTGTTGGTATCTGCTTTGCATTATTAACTTGTTCCACTCAGAACAAACATTTGGTGGTTCTGTTCTTCCCCTCCAAAACTTCTTTCCTGTGTGTGTATTATTAACAGCTGGTTACCAACTCCTTTTGACTCTTTCTGGGGGTCTGACCTGCTGCTGAGGTGCCATTTTGTGGATAAAGAACAACTTCTCTGCCCAAACTCTTGGTTTAGAAGAAAGATCTTGGAGGATGTTGAATGAGTAAGTTGAGGGGAATGCAGGGAAGCAAAGCCTCTGGTCTGCTCATTGGTTGTCATAGAATTTTAAATTCTCACACATACACACATTCACACACAACTCTCGTGGAGGGCTCCTTCATTTGCACAAACATACTTCGGAGTTTTTTCATATTCAACTTAAAATTCAAAACTATAAAGCCATTTTTATAATTTAAAGATAAATTATATATTCCCCCATTTCTAAAACAATATGTACTTCTTTATGTTAAGTTAATTTTTAGACTTTAAGAAAATAATTGTTATAAAAACTCAGAAAATTGTTAAAAAATCAAAATTAAACAAATTTTAAAAAATGTTAATAAAGTATTAATTAACTTTGTCTTCTTCTATAAGGCCCTCTATTCCCCCCTCTTTGTTAATAGGTAGTACATTTTCATGCCAATAGCTTCCTTTTACTTATAAAGTTAAAAGTTGATACACTTAAAAAGGCATAAATAAGTTATTGTTATAGTTTGTTAATATTAATTACTGTTTTTGTATACCAGTAATTTGAGATATACTTGGAGATTGGAATGCAGGGAAATTTTGTCGAGCCATTCATGGTTACAGTGATGTTCTGCTCCACACTTATTGGAACCACATTTAGGACAAGGATAAAAACATCCTAGGCAATCACAAGGATCCATTTTACTGTATAGTAACAGTCCTTCAGTGCTCCAAATATTTGCTTCCCAAATGGAGAAATTGGTATGAATTGAATCACAGCTTTGTAGCAAGGAGGTTTTTAAATACTGAAACTTTCTAGTTTAAAGTGCTCTGGCTCTGTCAGATATTTCTGAGGCCTTTTCAGAGAGAGGGATCCCTGGCTGTTGAATTACTTTAAATGTGTTTGCTCCTGTTTCCATTCTTGAAGACTTTAAGATCTTCACCAAGGGGTGAAAGACCATTATCCTTGAATTAGTTTTTATTTTTATATATATATATTTAAACACCACCTTTTTTTTTTTTTAATGGAAACCAAGGAAGAGTGAGACTGTAAATTCTCATGGGTGATTTCTGGCTGTTACTGTTATAAGTCCTATAATGCTCTTGTTCCTCTGTTTGAGGGAGCTGTACATATGCCCACGAGATCACAAATGACATTGTAGCTGAGGAAACTGCCCAAAATAGCCAGGGTACCACAAAACCACTGTTATTAGGTAAATCTACTGGATAGGCTAAAATGTGGCGAGTGAGTGACAAAGGTGTTATTAAAGTATATTAAAGTCAATAGAGGATTTCCACTGATGCAGAAGGACCTGATCACTAGGAATGGATGTATTTTAGCCTTTTCCTGCCTTTTTCTGTGTTGAATGAAAGCCACATGTGAGTTGGGTTGTAACACCAATAGAGCCATTTTAGGGCTCCCATATTTCAGGCAGGATTTCATCTCAAAGGATTTCCTGGACAGAAAGATGTGTGCATATGCCATGCAGCAACTGTATAGTTTCTCATTTCACTGAAAAAAATCTTGCAGAAATAACTAAACCCTTCTTTTCCTTCTGGGAGAGGGCCTTAGCCATGTGTTGGCTCTCTGAGAGGTCTGCCAGTAAAATCTTTGTATTACCCCAGAAAACACTCTGCAGGCACCACAAATTTCTGAGGGGCAGCTTGAGAGTGAGTGGCTGTGCTTTTGGGCAGCCTCGTGTGTCTCTGGCCTTGTGCTGCTCCTCCAGCTGGGGATGGTCTCCCACAGGTCCCGTGTCACATCTGCCAGCCTTGCACGGGTGTTCCTGGTGTGGCTGAGGTGGCACTGGGCCTCTTGTGAAAAGCAGTTGGCAAGGGGAAAAAATTTCCTTTCCCTCTTCCAACCCCCTCCAATGTCACTGTGCGAGAGGCAGAAAACTGCTGTTGATTCTGGGAGACCAGAAAAACCCAAATTAGCCCATCCTGCCAGACTGACAGTTGAGTGTCTTGGTCCCCTGATCAGGGTAATTTGCTGGTGAAGGGGAAGGAAATTCCACAAATTCACTCTGGCTGTGAAACTTCTCTGTTTTACAGGTTTAAGAGCCGCTGTTGTGAGTGGCCACGTGTGCTGGGACCCAGAAAGGCCCCGTGCCCTGGGCTGATCCCCCAGCGTGGGCAGCAGGGGAGGGGGGGATTCTGCCCCTTGGATGAGACACCCCCCCTGCAGAGCTGCCTCCGGCCCTGGGGTGTCCAGCACAGCAAGGACATGGAGCTGCTGGAGAGAGCCAGAGGAGGCCACGAAGGTGAGCTGGGAGAGCTGGGGGTGCTCAACCTGGAAAAGAGAAGGCTCCAGGGAGATCCTGTTGTGGCCTTTCAGTACATGAAGGGGGTCTGTAAGAAAGATGGGATCAGACTTTTTAGCAGGGCCTGTTGTGGTAGGAGAAAGGGTGGTGGTTGTAAACTGAAAGAATTTGTAGATTTAGAATAGATATAAGGAGGATTTTTGCTTTTGTGCTGAGGGTGGTGAAACAATGATATAGGCTGCCCCATTCCTGGAAGTGTCCAAGGCCAGGTTGGACAGGGTTTGGAGCAACCTGGGCTAGTGGAAGGTGTCCCTGCCCATGGCAGGGGGTGGAATGAGATGATCTTTAAGGTCCCTTCCATCCCAAACCACTCTGGGATTCCAAGAATGAGCGAACGTGTTGCAGGTCTGTTGTGTGTGTGTTCCTGTGCTTTGTGCTATGGCAGAAGCTGCTGATGCCATTGGAAAATACCTGTTGGAGTCTGGATACTGCCAAAACAGAAACTGGAACAGTGGAGGTTGTACAAATAGAGGAAGGAATTGTTCATGGAATACCAAGATTCAGCACTGCCTGTGTGTGTGCCCACCGGCGATGCCCTCAGTTGTATTTTTATAGTGCTTAGCCCAAAACTGTATGAACGTGTATGAAAGTGCAGTCTGTAGCAGACTGGGGAACTTCAGTCATTGCCTTTGGTTGGGTGCTTGTCAAGAGTGACTTAGGAATTTCTCATCCCCAAAGTTAGAAAAGCATGTGGTGCTTCGGGTGGTTTGCATCTAGCACAGGAAGCAATTATTTCTTTTCAACAATCAAATGTACTACAGAAATGGAAGATTATGTTTCTTTTTGGAAACGAGGAGCTGTTTGCTGTACACTCTTGGTTTTGGAAATAAAGTGTCTGTGGCAAATCTGCCCCAGGTATTGCAGGGGTAACTGGGATTTTGCAGTGTAGTGGCCCCAGCTGGCCCATCCCATCTGTTTCCCTCAGGGTGTTGGCGATCACACTGAGAGGACTGTCTGGGGGGACAGCAGGTCAGAGCTCGGCAGCAGAGAGAAAAAAATGTGAATTGTTCCTGGGTTTGTTGAGGGAGTCCCTTGTTAATTATTTTCTTTTTCAGGCCTGAGTACATCGGGTGAGCAATTGGCTCAGGGGTCGGGCACAGCGGGTGACAGTGACTGGGGTGACATGAGGCTGGCACCTGTCACTACTGGGGTTCCCCAGGGCTCCATCTGGGCCCTGTGCTCTCCAACATCTCCATCAATGACTTGGACACGGCACTGGAAGGGACACTGAGCAAGTTTGCAGGTGACCCAAAACTGGGAGGGGCTGTTGAGCCCCTCGAGGGCAGGGAGGCCCCGCAGAGAGACCTGGACAGATCCGAGGGCTGGGAATCACCACCCATGGGAAGTTCAACAAGGGCAAGTGCTGGATTCTGCCCCTGGGATGGGGCAACCTTGGATGTATGGACAGAGTGGGGAATGAGAGGCTGGAAAGCAGCGCCGGGAAAGGGCCCTGGGGGTCCTGGTCGGTGGCCACTTGGCCCTGAGTCAGCAGTGCCCTGGCAGCCAAGAGGGCCAACCCTGTCCTGGGGGCATCAGGGAGGGGATTGTCCTGCTCTGCTCTGCCCTGGGGTGGCCTCACCTTGAATATTGGGGCAGTTTGGGGCACCACAATGTAAGGAAGATGTTCAGCCATCAGAGTGTCCAAAGGAAGGACAGGGAGATGGGAAGGGCCTTGATTTGAAGCCGTGTGAGGACACTGAGGGCACTTGGTGTGTTCAGCTGGAGCAGAGGAGACTGAGGGGAGACCTCACTGCAGTTCCAACTGCCTGGGCAGGGGCAGAGGAGGGGCAGGGACTGAGCTCTGCTCTGGGGGGACCAGTGACAGGACCCAGGGAATGGCTGGAGCTGTGTCAAGGCAGGCTCAGGTTGGATCTCAGGAAAAGGTTCTTCCCCCAGAGGGTGGTTGGCACTGCCCAGGCTCCCCAGGGCAGTGGGCACAGCCCCAAGGCTGCCAGAGCTCCAGGAGGGTTTGGATGATCCTCTGGGGCACAGAGGGTGACTCTTGGGGATGGGCCTGTGCAGGGCCAGGAGCTGGACTCGATGGTCCTTGTAGGTCCCTTCCAACTCAGCATATTCTGTGATTCTGTGAACTCAGTTTAACTCATACATGTGTTAAATAGGACACTGGATGTGGACAAGTGCTGAATTGGCCTATTTAGTGTGTTTATAGAGTCACTTCTGGCCATAGAATGGTCTAATTAATCTTGAAGTACTCTGTTGAAAAATGTTATGATTTAATGCTTTTTTGCTTTGTCCTTGAGTGGCATTTAATGTCTACACCCAGTCAGGGAGTGACCTCAAGGCTGCAGTACCTCCTGAGGAGTGTGTCCTCTGAGAGGTCTGCTGGAGGACTGAGATGATGTAATTTTTGCTCTGTCAAATGGAGCTCCCACAGAGCCAGCTTTGGGCATGGCACATACAACTTCTTCCTTGGCTCCTCAGTTTGGATATGCAAATGTCCATCTGGTTTTCCTGTAATTGGGTTAGCACTATCCTCATCTCAAAGAGATCTCGTCTGTTCTTTCATCACCCTCAGCTAAAGCAACGTCACAGATGCTGCTGACTCATCTAGAGAATTTGGGAAAAGTAATTTTACCTTCCATCAAATCTTTCCTTCTCTGAGAATTTCCTAAAGGCTGACATGGGGAGTTGTTTGGTTTCCTTTTGGGGTCTCCCAGACCATTTCAATGATTAGCTTGGAAAACTATGACATGTTTAAAATTAGTTTGGTACAGTCGTTAAGATGTTAATTCTACCATTTGTTTTATCCACCAGGATAAACTTGGGTTTTATGGGCTTTGAGTGTGACAATAAGCAATCAAGCCAGGCCTCTGGATGGGAAAAATACAGTATCTGTTTTAAATTCGCCCGAGACAGGCAATATTCAGAAAAGCTAACAGTGATTTATTTGTGCTTAATCCTCCTAACCTCTAATTAGGGTGAAACTCCCATTAGTCTCTAGGAGCACAATGACTCTGTCATGGAGCAGTACTGGGGCTGTCTCTACACTTGAATTTCAAGAAATTTTCAGTGGAGTTATTTTGGTATCTGACAGCTAAAAATTTAACACTCTTTTTTTGTCATGTGCATGTTTTATCATCTGTGTGCTGGTGACATTCCAGGTGGGTCCCTGGGGGAACTCTTGCTCAGCAGAAATAGCTGTTTAAACTAAAAACATTGAAGCAAACATTTGGTGCCCATATTTTATTGATTTTCATATCCTCTCAACACCTCATGCAACATGATCTTTACCCAGAAAGATCAAGTTACTAAGGCTACTAATTTCAGAGTACTTGGTTATATATATTATATATAATATATATTATATATATTCTTTGGTGTGATAGATGAACAGCAAAGAAAGCATAACCTCTTTCTAATAAATTCCAGTTGCAAAGAAGGCTTATTAATAAATCAAATTTTAAAATGCACTGTAGGTAAATGCTATATTAAAAAGTGTATGCATATGTGTTGAAAAACAAATCCCTTCAGTGGTCTGCCTGGGTCTTTCCTTTTCCTTCACTGCACATCCCGTCCTTGGCTGGGTCTGCTGCCATGTCCGTGGCTCCTCAGGTGGGTCTGGGCACTTCCCACATCCCTTGGTGACAGTCCCAGGCTGTGCTACACCTCTGGATGATGGGGTGTCCTTGGCAGGTTTTCTGGTGACACCAGTCTGGGAGCAGGGGCTGGTAAGTCCGGAGGGACTGAGCCAGGCTGCAAAAGCATTCTGAACCTCCTGCTGGTCAACAAGGAGAAGCACAAAGTCCTACCCCTGGGAAGGAACAGCCCCAGGCACCAGGATGTGCCGGGGGACACCCAGCTGGGGGACACCCAGCTGGGAGACGGTTCAGCAGGAAAGGCCCTGGGGGGGCCTGGAGAGCACAAAGTTGGACGTGAGTCTGTGTGCCCTTGCAGGACAGAAGGTAAGTTGTGTCCTGGGCTGTGTTGGAAGGACTGTCACCAGCAGGTCGAGGAGGGGATCCCTTCCCTCTGGTCAGCACTGGGCAGGTTATCCCTGGGGTGCTGTGTCCAGATTGGGCCTCCCCAGCACCAGGGAGACATGGACATACTGGAGAGAGTCAAACATCAGGAAGCTTTTTTTTCTGTTTTTAATGGTGAGGGTGACCCAGCACGGGGACAGGTTGCCCAGGGAGGTGGTGGAGTCTTCCAAAGCTGCCTGGACACAGTCCAGGGCAAACAGGTCTAGGAGGCCCTGCTTGGACCAGATGACTTCCAGAGGTTCCTGCTGTCCTCAGCCACCCTGTGATTCTGCAAAGCTGGAGTGGGAGCTGCTGTCTAGTGAGCAGCTGTTTGGTTGGTTTCTGGCTCTCTCTCCTTCCCTTCCCTCTCCTCCTGATCCTCTTGACCCAGGTAAAATACAGATTTTCTGACCGGACTTTCTGGTATGAAAATGACACTGTCAACAACTTGAAGGGAACCTAAATCTTTACCTAGTAAAGGAAGGGTCCGAATTCCCAAGTCTGCTGTAATGTGTCAGTCTTCCTTCTCATTCCCTTTTTATCATGTCTGAGTGGCTTACAGATTCCTGAGCCAAGATATATGATTAAAAACATACCTATGTAAATGTACAAGAATTCAAGCTTGCATGGCATGTGTCAACAGATGTATTTTATAAAAGATAAGGAACACAATGGCATCCTGTCATCATTAGGGCTCTCTCTTAGGTTAATCTGTCATCTTTATATCTTTAGACTGAACAAAAATTTCTATCAGCACCTGTGTTTTGAGTTCTGGGCTTCAGACCAATTATTATAAGGAAAAAGAGTTTGTGAGGCTTGAGTGCCTTTGGAGTGTCATCTGTATCATCTTGGCCTTCCTGGAAGACTTTTGTAGCCCTCAGCTGTGTGTTTAGAAATAAATCAATGAAGAAATTTCCTCTCAAGTAGACCTGCACAGAGGATTAGAAAATTCATGAGTTGCGTTCAAGATTCACGGTTAGAAAATCTGTGACTGTGAAATCTGCAGAGCGTTGGCAGGGACCCCGTGGAGGCAGGTGGAGAGAACACAGGAGAGAGGGGTTTAACCTGGAGTGAACGTGGCTCCTGGGGCGACTGGGAATAGCAGTGGGATGAAGGGAAAATGCTGAAATCAAGGAAGTACCAAAGAAGAAAAAAAGAAGGGAAGGGAGCAGGGGAGATGAACCCTGTAGATACAGAACGGAGGAGGTGAAAAGCAAGAGCTGGAGTCTGACAGAGGAGTCATTGGGACATTTTCTGGGTCTGCTCCCTCCTTGTTCTTCTGGTAGTTTAACCAAGAAGGAGTTTCCTTCTGTGCCATCTTGGATACCTTGAGATTGAGACAAAGAGCTTCAAGAACAAGAGAAAGAAGCCTCCCAGACACCTGTTTGCTGCTGCCTTGAGCTTCACTCACACCTTCAGAGCTGTTTCTGAGCCTTTACACCCTTTGATGTGGGTTCTTTTTTTCCCCTGTGGTCACTGGTTGCCTGCAGCACATGGAGACTGATGCCTGAATTCACCCTTGGGGTAGGTTCTGGGAGCTGCCTCTAGTAGTAAAGGGCAAAGAAAGGGATTGATTGCTTATAATTTGCTTTGCTTCAAGATGTACATGTGGGACATACATTCATTTTTGGCTGATCTTTCCTTCTTCCTCCAAGTTGTGGATATGTCTTCCTGCTTTTGGGATTTCTATACACAGTATCCTTGGCACCAGGAGAAGAAGGGCTGAAGAATTGATTCCTATGGACATGGCTGGGGAAAAAAAATCTGATTTTTATGTTATGAGGCACAGATACATTTAGGGTTCAAGTATACATGTATTTTATACACATGGGAGGTGCTGGTTACTGCAATGACTACAAACCCTGAAGGTGGATGGACTGATGCTCAGCTGAGGATGATTGAAAAATTGTCTTATTTTCAGGTAGAATAACCTACATAAATTCTTGTCCTGATTTTTGTTGAATATGTGAAAAGGGTTATGACTCTCTTAAAAAAAGAGCCAAAAACCCGAACAATCCCAAAGCACCAAAAATCCAGAATTCATCCTAAAACAAACCCTTTGCTAAAAATACCTAATCACTGTCACTCTCCCTGGTTGTCTGCTCCTTGAAATAACATCCTGGTTGTGATACCATTAACCCCGTAAAAAACTTGTCCACTAAATTTTAAGAGGGGCAAATCCAAGCTTCAGAGCTCTCTATTTTGCCATACACACGGAGCAATTCGGAATACCCACTTGAGAAACTAAAGAAAGACAGGAGCCTCACTGTGTCCCCAGCTTGACTTAGCACTTGGGGTTTAACATTAGGCACTGGCAGATTGTCTGGAAGATTCGGCATTTGCACAAAGCACAGTAGTTACAGCAGGAATTCAGGTGTGGTTTGCAGGGTTTGAAGGTTGGCACACAGTTGGCAGCTGGTGGGGGCCTTGGTTTCGGAGGTGTCTTGCGTTCAGCATTTTTCTAGAAGACAAAAACGTGGGAATTCGTGGAAAAGTGAAGTGAGCACAGGTCACAGGGGTCAAGAGAGGGAACAGAGGGAGGGTCTAGCTTGAGGTGAGGAGGTGGTTGCTGGCAGTGAGACCTGGATTAGCAACACAGAGGTGTGGTTGGTCTGGATCGTGGGAAATGGTGGCTGCAGACCAACCCTCTGAGCAAAATGATAAACCTTGTGAGCCCTGGATTTTGACTGTGACTGGGCAGAGTGTTGGAAAATGATCTGTAGGGAAAACTGTGGAAACAGTGAGGAAAGGTATAGAAAAACATCCAAAGATGATGAAGTTATCAATAAAACTAATTGAGGTGTTGTGCCTGGATCCCCAAACTTTTCAAATGAAAGACTGAACTCTCCCTGTCGGTCTGTGGGGCTGGTACTACTTTGCTGGGCTGAGAGAGCAGGGAGGTGACCTGGCAATGCTCCACCTCACAGGGCTGGGCTGCCAAGCTGCCTTTGGAGCCCAGTGATCCTTCATCCATGAGAAACCTTAACTGCACACACGGATAAGTGTCCCCCAGCCTGCCCAAGGAGTGCTGCTCCTCCGTCTGGGACCGGGAAAGGTGGGAAATTTTGGGTTGCTCAGCACGTGCCTGGGACCTGGGAGGGATCTCTGGAACATGCCAGCTGCAGGCACCCTGTGCACCTTTGTAACTCAGAGTTATGGGACAGTTTGGATGGGAAGGGATCTTTAAAGCCCTTCTTGTTCCACCCCCTGCCATGGGCAGGGACACCTTCCACTAGCCCAGGTTGCTCCAAGCCCCGTCCAACCTGGCCTTGGACACTTCCAGGGATGGGGCAGCCACAGCTTCTAGTTTTCTTTCCACCTTTATTATTTTGCATGTGGTTTTACAGTATTTAGAGCTTTAAGCTGTATGTCAATTATTTAACTCAGGGAATGGCAGTAAAAGCCTTCCAAACGAATGCACAGAGGGAAGCTCTACACGTAACAAACCATTCTAATTCAACAAAGTTTTCTGAACAACCACCTACCTTGGAAGATTTCTTGTTCTCTGCCTCTTTCCTGCTGACTTTCTGGGATCTTCTAGTTAAATCTTCAATGAGAATAGCACAACATAATATGAAACCAATTTTACAGCATGGTGTTTCGTTGAGATAATCCTATTTTTGGGTGAGAGAAGGCAAATAACCTGCGTTGCCACCTCATCCCTGTGTGTTTTCCAGTGAAGGTGTTCACCTCAGGCACAGAGTGGCTGAACTCTTGTTGTCACTGCTGCTTGTGCAAAGCAGAAGAACACTGATGTTTGTATTTTAGGAGAGAATTTTTACACTTTGTTTGGTAGATGCAAATAAGGAACAATTTTGGAGAAATAAAATTAAAGGTTCCTGTCTAAAAGTTGAGGATACTCATGAACATTAGTCATGTGAACAAAAATAGGAAAAATCTTTAGAATTCTGTATTTTTTTTCTGTTAGAAGGTGGTGTTACATGCATAATTTTGGAAGGAATTAGGAAGTGTACACTGGTTTTCACAAGCAAAAACTCTTTGCTGGTTTGGTACAAACTCCTCATCTGAGTGATGCCACCTTTCATTTGCAGTTCTTTGTTCCTTCTCCACCCACCATTTGTTTTAGAAAACATTATTCTCAAAGGTGTTTCATTCATGTGCCTGTAACTTGGATTATCATATGTCTTTATCACTATATATATACATTTATAACTATATATAAATTCCATGACTAAGACTTGTCTTGGCCTCTAACACAGCAAGACTGTTAAAGTGTGAGACACTTCCCAGCTCCCCAACCTGTTATGATATTTTTGATACCTTTACTCTGTGTGTGAGTTTTGTAATAAGCACTGTATGTATGCAATGAATGATTGGGATAAAAAATGTCCATATCCCCACTGATAAATGGTGGCTCCTCATCTATTCCAGTGTTCTCTATCAGTATGTTTCTGAATATTTGCTAATTGCAACAGAGTGAAGAACAAACACTTTGGGCTGGTTTGAGTCGTTTCATTTATTAATCATGATTTTTTATGGTTAGAGTTATGTATCTCTAAGAAATAGTGTGGGGGGGAAACCTGTACTTCAAGCATATAAAGTTATTGTCACTTAATAAAGGTATTGCACTAACTCGATTAGTGATTTGGATGCAGTTCCAGCTGGAATATTGAGTGTTCTTTGTTATTCTGTCCTTTGAAACTTCCTGACAGTAACAAAGGTACGTGTAAGTAATTTAAATCTACCTCAGTTTGACTTTGTGTAGTCCAGTTGTACAGGATTGTTTGATTGCTTTGGCTATAAGAGAGGTGAGTGTTATGCAGAGATCTGTTTCTTCGAACTATTCCTGCATTTTCAGTGTCAAATGTTCACTCTGTTGTATGAAAGGACATTGTATGTAGGGGAGGAAGGAATGCAAAGGTGAACTGGAGGTTGTGGTGTTGGCTTTGACTATCAGTGTGCTGGGGATTGCTCTTCACTCCCTGGCTGATTGCTTCATCCCTCTGTTGGCTATAAAATGGTGAAGCAGAATAGCTGGGATGTGCCATGGAGGGGATACAGGATGCTCTGCTCCTGAGGGAGGAGAAGTCTCTTTGCAGACAACCAAATGGGGCAGAGAGGGACGAGGGCTTTTGTGGGGCGTTGCAGAACCCCCCAGAGCAAAAGGGCCTGACAGTGTTAGGGGATCTTTGCTATCCTGCATGTCTGTTGGCAAAGGAATAGCAGAGAATCCTTGCAGAGCCATGCAAGAGTTTGGTACCTCAAAATGAGCTGTACTGAAAATAACTTCAACCTCCCCTTTTTGTTCTGAAAAAGGAAGGTAATTCTTAGAGTATCTGAGAGATGTTCCATCTCTGTAGTAAACTCAGTTCATGGAATCCCAGAATGGTTTGGGCTGGAAGGGACCTTAAAGTTCATTTTGTTCCACCCCCTGCCACGGGTGGAACACCTTCCACTAGCCCAGGTTGCTCCAAACCCCATCCAGCCTGGCCTTGGACACTTCCACATGGCATGACACAGCATCTCTGTCGTGTTTAAAGCAGGGGCTCACTTTTGTGAGAAGACAGAGAAATCAACTGAAGTGAGTGTATTTTATATCTCTGATTTTAATTGGAGTAAAAAAAAAATGTTGGGAGTGTGATGCTGAAGGTATCAGGGATCACAAGGACCATGCAATGGTGCAGCTTGGGAGGCTGCACAAGAGCACAAGGTTCACTAAACTTGCAGTTAAACAAGGCCAAGTTAACTCAGCATTCAAACATTCAGATTTCTGTAGAAATGCAAGTGCAGGGCAACTGTTTTTCCTTAAAGAAATGTCATCCTGAGTAAGAGCTCTGAAAAAATACAGTAAACAAGGTAAGAAACCAAACTGCTTTAAGCAAAAGCTCTAAAAGCCTGTAGAAAGGAGCTAAACAAGAGTATTTTTTGCATTATTAGTGTTTTGACAGAGTTATGAATGGTGTTCTGCAGCTAATTAGCTCCAAAAACTTGATTCTTGAAACCAGAAGTTTGTGTAAATTAGGGCAGACACAAGGAAAATATCTTGTGAAGAAAAGAGTTAAGCTTTACCCTAACAAGGTTCTTCCCTAACAGGACAGAGTAAGAGTAGGGATAGAGCTGGTCCTGTCTTGGATAAATAGATAACCCCTGGCTCTCCCTTGCAGTGCTCTTTTCTTCCCCTGGTTAAACTGAGGTGATATTAATACCTGTTAATACTGTTGATTTCTCTACCACAAGAGCAGATACTTAAAAAGACCCCACATTATGTTCATATTTTTTATATGCATGAGATTTTCAAAGGAAGATTATTGCCCATATTAGCAGAAGAACACCTAAACACAAAAAGACCTGCAGTATGATAGGACCTGAAGTAAAGTCTGTAAAACTAAAATAAGTCATCTGATGATTATTCTTTTTTTCCCCAGAACTGAGGGTTGTCACATTGTCATTCTTGGGTGCTGTAGCCACAACAGCTCTGCACTAAGGCAATTGTGTGACATTGCAGTGTTATCCAAATAGTCTGTAGGAACCAACAACTGCATTGTCTGCAAATCCTGTTAATTTGGCACCGAATGGCAGATTTTACTCACCTACTATGGAGATGGGTGGGAGATCTGAGAGATCCATTCTGCTGCTCCTGGACAGGTTGCATTCTGCCTTCTCCTCAGTGACCATGTGGGAATCAGCAGCTCTGAGCAAGCTGTAGCAGAGCAGGAGGCTGAGGAAGAGCCTCTTCCTTTCCATCACGGGGGGGAAAAATTCCATCATCATGAAAACCAAAGTTGGTCAAAACCTGCAGGTGGAAGAGGTGCAGGGATATGAATCTCAGAAATGGTTTTCTGTCACGTTGTGCAGCTTTAGCGACAAAACTTTGACAGTTCTTTTACTTCCAGCACTTTGATACCAGAATACCTAAGTTTCTAGTTGTCAGAGTGGAAAAACACTGTATCAAATAGAACTCTCTTAGGCAGTCTCTTTTTTCCTGATTCTTTCCTCGAAATGTTTATTTTCCCAGAAGATGCAGGAGATCTCCCGGCTGAGTTTCACAACGACGCATGACCAAGGGCAGAAGCTCAATCGCTTCATCAGACTTTTTTTCCCAGAAAATCTCGTTAACAAATTTGTCCTAGAAAACATGGAAAAATAATGACAATTTAAAAAAAAAAAAACAAACCCACAAACTGTGTTTCCCTGTAGTTTTCTCCTCTTGAAAATAACCTCAAAAGTGACTGCTCTAATCCCATAGTAAATCACGGCCGTAACTCACTCGAGTTATGAAAAGGCCCAGTGCTGTAAAGTCTTTATGGACCTTACTGTGCACGGAACAACTTGTAAGATGTGACAAAGTCTGTGGGATTTGAGGATATTTATGGAGGAACCTGAGCAGAGTGTGGCCATTCACCTCAGATGACACTGCCAGCCCCCGGTGACGCAGTGAGGGGCACACAGATTGTGTCACCAGCCTGGGCTCCTTCTCTTGTAGATTCCTTGCAGGGCTGTGTTTCAAAGCTGATTTTTATTTCCATGTGCATTACTTTGATGCTGTGTCAGAGTTATGGGAGCCTTCCCTCAGGGGCACTGTCAGCCTCCAGATTTATGGGTAGCCTTTCTTCAGTGAAAAGCTACTGGTAGCAGTAAAAGGAGGGAGTGAAACCAAATGTTTTAAGCCATTCATCTGCTTGTGATGACTTCATTACTGGAGAGTTAAAAGATGAAGAGTTTCTGCATTGGAAGGGCTTCAATCTGGTCACTGCTGCTATGCAGAATCTGTTCTCTGCACGTGCTTTTATAGCCCCCCCTGCCCCTCTGTTCCTGTGAGATGGTGAATATTATGCTTCTAATTCCAAGCGTTTGGGCTCAGTTCTCAAATCGTCTGTTCTCCAGGCCATGCTCATGGACCAAATCACTGCTGGGTGTATGGATGCTGCTTTCCGTGGTGGTTGTAGCTGTGCCATGAGGATATTCACCTCTGCTCTGGAGATGGGCTGGGAGAGCTGGGATTGTTCAGCCTGAAGAAGAGAAGGCTCCAGGGAGACCTCAGAGCCTCTTCCAGTGCCTGAACAGGCTTATGAGAAAGAGGGAGAGCAACTTTTTACACGGGCAGAGAGCAATAGGGCAAGACAGGATGCTTTCAAACAGAAAAAAGAGAGATTTAGGTTGGACATTAGGAAGAAGTTCTTTATTCAGAGGTTAGTGAGGCCCTGGCACAGGTTGCCCAGAGAAGCTGTGGCTGCCCCATCCCTGGAAGTGTCCCAGGCCAGGTCGGATGGAGCTTGGAGCAACCTGGGCTAGTGGAAGGTGTCCCAGCCCATGTTGGAACTGGATGAGCTTTAAGGTCTTTTCCAACCCAAACCATTCTATGTTTCTATGATCCCACATCTGTTAGGACTCCAGTGGGATTTGCAGGGAAGCACGTGTTGGATCCTTTGTGGTTTAGACATCTGTGTGAGGTGGAGCTGAAATAGAGCCTGCAGATTTACACTGGGGGGTTAACCTTGGGAAGGGAGGGCTGTTATGTCTGTATTTCAAGTGATCCACAGCTGATGTTGTTCAAAGCTGATGTAAAGTTCAGACCCCAGATGGGCCATGGTCATGGCTGTGGGTAAAAGTCTTCTTTGAACCAATTGATTCCAGTTTTGTAAAATGAGATGGGAGGAATCTTTCATTTGATTCCAAATAACCTCCTAGAGAAGAAAGTAGACCTTATTTAGAAGAAAATAAAAATTGCAATAACCAAAAGGAACAAGTCTTCCCATGAATATTTGTTGTGATGGTAAAATCGTGGGCTTGAGTTTTCAGCTATTGCAATTGAGTAAAGGGTCAAGATGACCTGTCTGTGTTCATTCTTTACATGCCCTGATCTTGCAAACTCTTCTACAGAAGTTCAGCCCTTGCCTGGGGCAATTGTATAATGGAAGTATGTGAAAATATTTGCTAAGTCAGGATCCTACCCTGATCTTTTTCTTCTGTGCAGAGAAGAAATACCCTTTTATTTGCTTTTTCCCATCTCCTTTCACAAAAGGTATCCAAACTTCAGTGACATTTCTTGGTGCTCCCTGACAACTTCTCTGTCACATAGCTTTACATGGAGAAAACCATTCAGGTCATAATTAGAATTTCTTTTCATGGACCCAGTTTTACCAACCTGAGTGCCCCTAGTGATGTTCATACTCCAAGTACATGCTTAAAAGTCATAAAAGAACTAAATAATGGCTTGTGTGCCCAAAAGCGTATCTATATTTTCCAAATATGCAGTTGGTCAAATATAATATATTACTTAAAAATGGTAGCCTGCTCAACATTTAATTTTGCTGATTTTTCTGGGTCTGGGCACACAGGGAAGGAAGACATTTTTTACAGTGAGGGTGGTAAAACACCAGCACAGGTTGTTCAGAAAGGTGGTGATGCCCCATCTGAGGAATCATTCAAGATCAGGTTGAGGGTCTTTGGGCAACCTGCTTTAGATGATGATGTTCCTGCTCATGGCAGGGGAGTTGGACTAAATAACCTTTAAAGGTCACTTCCAGCCCAATCTGCTCCTTCGTTCTGTGACACAGGGCTTGTCTACGGCAGGTCAATGCAGACATTTGGGCTCTAACTCTTTCCAGGCTCTGGGTTGGAGTGAAGAGAACAAGCTGGGAGCTGGGAGCCGTTTGCTTTGCATGTGGGAGTGTTCATACTGTAGATTTTGCTTTTTTAAGCAGCTTTTTAGCCTGGCTGCAGGAAATGCTCTATAACACACCTGCAGTGTTGGCACAAAGCTCCCTGGTGGAGCCCATGCTGGCTTGTCCCCAATGTACTGTTTAAATGAGCTTCCACCCCAAAATGTTGTTTCCATTGTATTTCCACATCTTTATCTCAGCACAATTCCCTCACTGGGGTGCAAATGCAAACCTGGCTGCACAGGTTGGTTTGAAGGGCAGGTCCTGTCTGACCAACCTAATCTCCTTTTATGCCCAGGTGACCCACCTGGTGGATGAGGGGAAGGCTGTGGATGTGTCTCCCTGGACTTCAGCAAGGCCTTGGACACCGTCTCCCACAGCACACTCCTGGAAAAGGCTTGGACAGGGGCACTCTGGGCTGGGTTAGGAACTGGCTGATGGCCCAGAGAGTGGTGGGGATGGAGCTGCATCCAGCTGGGATCTGGTCACCAGTGGTGTCCCCAGGGATCAGTGTTGGGCCCAGTCCTGTTTAATGTCTTAACTGATGATCAGGATGATTTGAGTCCACCATCACCAAATTCGCAGACGACACCAAACTGGGGGGGAGTGTTGATGTGCTGGAAGGCAGGAGGGCTCTGCAGAGGGACCTGGACAGGCTGGATCCATG
>NW_016690478.1:65554-74402 GCF_001604755.1 Lepidothrix coronata
GAGGAGGCTCAGGGGAGACCTCCTGACTCTGCAACTCCCTGACAGGAGGGGGGAGCCAGGTGGGGGTCGGGCTCTTCTCCCAGGAACCAGCAGTAGGACAAGAGGGCACAGCTTGAGCTGTGCCAGGGGAGGTTTAGGTTGGATATTAGGAACAATTTTTTACAAAGAGGGTGCTCAGCCATTGGAATGGGCTGCCCAGGGAGGGGGTGGATCCACTGTCCCTGGAGGTGTTGAAGGTGAGACTGGATGTAGCATCAGTGCCATGGGCTGGGAACCACGGCGGGGTTGGATCAAGGGTTGGACTTGATGATCTCAGAGGTCTTTTCCAACCTGGTTGATTCTGTGCTTCTGTGATTCTATGAACCCTTGTGCACATGGGATTTTTTAGCCAAAAGCACTTGGGTGGTAGGAATTGGCCAGTTTTGAGTGACTGTTTGAACCTGGAAAATGCACATATTGGTGAATATTTGATCTAAAAACTGTATCAACTGGCTAGAAAGGTAATGCTCCTTGGAGCAGAGGGGTCTGTGAGTTCACAGAGAGGTGAAAGGGGAGGAAAGTGGAATCAGAAGGGAAGGTGAGTAAAAAACTGCTCATGGCCCCAAACCTGCCAGAGCTCAAGGAGTGTTTGGACAACACTCCCAGGCACATGTGGGTCCCTTCCAGCTCTATGATTCTATGATCAATCTTGGGTTTCTTCTTTAGTATCATATTGCAAAACCCTTGCCCTAATTTGAGGGGTTTTTTGTTGATTTGTTTGTTGGGTTTTTTTCCCCTGGTGGTTTCTTGTTTTTTGTTTTTTGGGGTTTTTCTTCTGGCATGAAAGAGAGGTTTGCTTTTCCATTTTGTTCATTGTTTTCCTAATTTTCTTCTGGGACTCATCAGAGGCTGATTAAAGCAATCAAACTATTTTCCTTACCTCCAGCAAGCTTCACATCTGGTTTTCTCTGAACATTTAGATTTAGAAGAGTTTATTTTTCTTTTGAGCTCCTAACAATGGAGAAGTAAATTACTTTGATAGTAGTATCTTGAGAGGGTTCTAATTTATTTCTTTAATGATGCTAAAATGCATGAGGAGAACTTTAATATATGATTTTTAAATTGTTGGTTATGGGGACTTAGTCTTGCCCAGCACTGAAATTTAACCACTGAACTTTAGCTGCAGTTCAGCAAATTATATATGGAAATAGTTAACATGTGGATGTGGCCTTGATTGCCAAGGGAATGACAGATTTATTATTTTTGTTATATCTTTAAAACCAAAACAAAGGCAGACATTTGAAAATTTGTTGACTGTCATCAGAGTGCTCTTTTCTGTGCCTTTTCCTCTCTGCTTTGGCTTCTCATATTTCATATATATATATAAGGTATTTTAATCCTTACCCCAATTGCTGGCTTTCACAAACATTCTTCCTGAATGTAAATTTGGAAAATGACAGGTGATGGGAAACAGTTTTCTTTCCTCTTTTTAGTCAATTTTTTGTGATGTCATATTAAAAGTCCTCATGGAAATTTGATTTCCCGGGGAACACTCCGTGTATTCAACACTTTTGAGGGAAAGTCATTCCTTGTCACAGCTGATTTCACTCTGTCAGACATTTATCTTCATCCAACAAGAGAGTGAACAGTGTGAGACATTCATACAAAAAGTCTGCCATAAACACTGGGCTGGGAGGGACAAGTTGAAGTTTTCTTGGACGGTCTGGCAAATTTGGACCAACTCAAAAATAAATCAGCATCATCATACAGAGCTGAAAACAGCTGCTTAGAAAAATGAGATGCTAAAGTAGGTGAACTAAGACCTATGAAAAATGGAAAACTGTGTTGCAGCCTCAATAACTCGCTGACGAATCTTCATCTCCACTCTGCTGCTGAGATCCTGCTTTGAGAAGGATCACAGAACCCTCAAGGTTGGAAAAGACCTCCAGGGCCATCAAGTCCAACCTTTGGGAGAATATCACCATGCCCATGAAACCACAGGATACAATAGAAAAAGAGGGAATGCAAGGGAAAAAAAACCAGAATTAGTGGATGCCTTGAAAGACGTTGAGATTTTCAGATGGCGAGAGACTGAAAAAGTTATGAAATTAAGTGTGGAGGTTAATTAGGATGGCTGGGGATCTTCCCATCTCAGCCATCAGGTTTCAGTAAAGGAACAGCAGCAAAAAGGGAAATAGAAAATAGCAAAAAGGGGCATTTGGAGGGAAAGAACCACCCTGAGACAATCCCCAGTGGTGGAGGCAGTGCCCTGCTGGCCCAGCCCCAGGGGTTCCTTTGCCATAGAAGTTTCCTGACAGCAGGTTAGGGTTGAGTTCACAGAACACACAGCAAAGACAGGCGCTTTTTAGGCTCTAAAGGGCATTATCAAGGGGTGAGAACATGTGAATAATACAAAGAAATAGCTGCTACTCATCCTCAAACCACAAAATAATTTAAAGTAAAATTAATGCAAGCAAAGGTCTCTCCCCAGAACAAACCTGGAGCCCAAAACAAGCCTCGTTTGGGGTCTAACCTGAATCTCACTGAATTGCAGTTATTTTGTTCAGTTTGGGGGGAATGGGCTGATAATCTCAGTACCCCTTTTTGGTATGGACCTGTTGTACACCTCTGAGCTTCTGGGTGGATAATGACAGGGCCAAACCTTGCAGAGAGTTTTTGGGGTTTGAGTGGACAACCAAATTCCTCCATCCCCTTCCAGTGTTCTCCCATGCTCCCCTGGGCAACTCTTTGCCATCCCCACCCAGCACATCTGCCCTTGTTTTGAGGCAATTAAAATATGAGAGAAGTTGAGTGAGAGCTTTGTATGTATATAAAGCTTTATATAAATTTTATAACACTTTGACAGTGTTATCAAAACCTGACTCTGCAGAATGCAAACACAACACAAGCTCAGTTCCAGCTGGGTTAGGCTTGGCCTTTGTGTGTGGAGGTAGATCCTTGGAAGCATGAGAAGGGGAAAACCAGCACGTTTCTGTTCCTCTGTTGTGTTCTGGTCTTTGAGTTCTTAGACCATTTGGGGATCAAATTTTCATACTTTTCAAATGCAATCACTAAAGGCAAACTCTTGAGCACATTCAAAAGAACAAACCCAGAAATTTTTGATTCCCCAGGCACATGGATGTCCCATCCCTGGAAGTGTTCAAGGTCAGGCTGATGGGACCTGAGCAACCTGGTCTAGCAGAATGTGTCCCTGCCCATGGCAGTGGGGTGGAACTGGGTCATGTCTAAGGTCCCTTCCAACCCAGCCCTTTCTGGGATTCTATTCTATGATTCTAGGTCAGGGAATATGTTTTCCTCAGCATTTGGTTCTCCTCATATTTTACAGAAGTACAACTTGGCAGTTGTGATACCCTGTTCCTGTGGCTGGAGGAGGACCCAGGGAGATTGTCTTATACAGCCTGGCCTCAGGCTGAGGGGAAGGGTTTCTCTGGGATTGTCCGTGAGGTTCAGTTTCCAAATGTTTTCTAATCTTTATCCCCTTCAGTGACTTTGCCAGGTGATGATACATCACCCATGAAAGGGGAAGGCTATTTCTCAATAAGGGAGATTTCCTTGTGTGCACTGAACTGAACTGAAGAACTGGGAGAGAAATCATTTATATTTAGTGATTCTATGGGTTCAAGCTGTTCACCTGAGCTGGGAAAACATTAGGAAGCTACCTGCTCATCCAAGGAGGGGAAAAAAAGAAAACAAAAGCATTTTCCACGGTGAAGGAGAAGGTTTAGAAGGGTTTGGCTCCTAGAAATTGAAATAAGACAAATTTAGAGTGAGGGATTACCAGACATGTTATCACTTGGTTTAATTATGACACAAGTACTGAAATCCAAGCAGGGTCTGCAGCCTGTCATGGAAGAAATGTGACCATATGATCACAAGGGGTTCATTCCAGCTTTGCTCCCTCCTGGACATTTAAGAGCACTTTGTTTACCCAGTCCTGTTCTGGGGATTTCAGGCTCTTCTAAATCATCGGTTCAACAGGCACTCGTAAATCCACTGTAAACACACAGCCAGGAGCACAATAGCTCTGTCACAAGAACCATTTATCCTGAGCCCAGAGAATCACAAAATAGAAATGATTTCTCTCCCAGTTCTTCAGTTGTCCAATGGCTCTTCTGCTCAGTTTTCTAATTTCTCATTAGAAGCAGAGGTAGTGCTCCTTTAGTGACCCCGACTATGCCAAATAATCTCCTTGCTCCACTCTAGTTATTTTTAATCTAGTTCTCCATCTTCTACTCCAAAATTTTGCCAGGATCTGAGTCAAGCCAAAGCCCACATAATGGCTTTATTGTCCACAGAGCCTTTAAATTAGTGATAATTCTCTGGCTATTCCCTGAATTACTGAAAATGAGCTTTCCCAGCCAACTTCACCAGCTTAACAATTAGCACCTACATTAAACTGCATTTTTAGCCTTCCTTCAAGGAGCAGCAGATTCCACAAGTATGGAGTGAAAGTGTGGGGTTGTGGGTGGATGAATGACTCAATCAGTCTGCTTATTCCAGAAGGATTCCTGGATTCCTGCCTTAAGGTACTAGAAGGGGAAGGAATCCTTCTCTCTCACATCTCAGTTATGAGAAGTTCCCCTTCATCTGCCAACTTTGTGGCAATTGTTTAGACTGTTTAAGTTAAAATAACTTCAACACCTGTCCTCTGATTAGCTGATGGAAGGTAAGATGTTTTTAATATCTGTTTTTTTAAATCATTATTAGATGGATAGTGCTATTAGGGGGAGTAGTTACAGGGCACTCCACAGAACCTGCTTGGAATTTAACCTGCCTCTGAGACTATTATTCTCCTTCCCATTTTTAAGTAATTCTAATATTCTGATTTATTTTTAACATAATTAACCTCTCATAATAGTTTATCCTTTTAAAATTACATGTTTTCCTGGTCCTAGGGCTGTTTAAAGCTCGGGGGCAGGGACTGTGATTGTTTGAAAATGTACTCCTGACTTCATACTGGCATTTAGGGAACTGTTCCTCATTTTCTGCATGTTTGAGTCTTTTCCTAGCTCATTTGGGGGAAATCTAAGTTATAATTGTTTCCAGCTCTATTGAACTGCCTCAAGAAGGATGGGCATGTGAGGAAGGGGAACCAGTGAAGGGTCTGTCTTTGAAGACTGTAGGAAAGAGGAAGCTCTGAAACTATTCCTGCTCCATTTTCACTTTCTAGAGAAAGACCTGTACAAAATACTTATCCCTTTACTGTTTTGTAAGAGCTTGTATATTGTTTTGATTAAGAGACATTACTTTTTTGACAGTCCTTCTCTCCCTGTTCATGACTTGATGAAGGCTTTACAGACATGGATACCTGAGGTTTCCTATTTGTATTCCCTGTGAAGCTTCTATTTTCTTTGGTTTTGTTTTATTTATATATTTAGGGACAAATTGGCTTTTGTTACAATTGAGCTATCTAAGAGGTGAAGTTGTTTTATTTTAAACAGGACATGAGTTAGGAAATATTTGATCTGTGACTGGTGGAGGCTGATGGCAAATTCACCTCTGGCAACAATAAAATAAATCCTTTGGGCAACAATAAAATCCTTTGGGCAACAATAACCCTTCTGGTCGTGGTGGCAATGTGACAGATAAGAACAATGGTCGATTTGTATCTGATGCTAGAGCTGAAATAAATTCACTCTCTGGTTTTTCTTGAGCAATTTTCTTGAAAGTCAGAGGACAGAACATTTCCACAGTGCGGGTGATGGAGCTGGGAGGTGCTGAGTGCCACGTGATCCCTGTTTGCAGAGGGTGGAAAGCAAAGTGAGTAACAGGAGCTGTGGTGTTGGTGGAGGCTCCCCCCGTGCAGTGCACGCACAGGAGATGGGGTGCAGTGGTGGTGCTCAGTGCTGATCAATCTAGGGTGTTGTATCCCAGTATCCAAGACTGTTGGGGCACCAACAAGCTCTGCAGCCTCCTCCAGCTGCTGGGGCTGCTCCTGCTCCAGGCTGGTTCTGATCCAGCACAGCACTAACCCAGGATCAGGCTGCTGGGGGGTGCCTCCTCAGGGGCTCCCTTGGATGCCATGGAGAAGGAGCAATCCCTGCTTAGCTGATGGTAAATGGACCTGCCAAAGGGGCTGTGACTAAAGGGTAAAATTTAAAAGAGAACATTAAGCCTTTCACTTCCATTCCCTGTGTAATGGAATTTCTAAATATCCTACTCTTCTGCCTGCCTGCATCCTTGAGATCCTCAGTGAGAGTTAATCTTTGTTTGAAGGTACCATTTGCATGTTGATGACACGTGTTGGCCTGGCCCAGCTGAAAGTGCTGAATGGCAGGGAGGAGAGACCTTCCTGGCATGGCCACTGGTGCCTGTGGGGAGAAACAGAGGTTTCTGGACGTTCCTTCCACATCCTGGCGAGGTCATGTTATCCTGACTGTGGCACGGACACGTAGGAATGCTTGGAGCCCTTAGATTTGTATGAAGTAGCTGCAAACTTTATCTGTTGCAGTCATGTGCCCTTTTAGAAATGAGGAGATGGGGAATGAGATCAGTTGTGTTGCTCTTGCGTGTGTGTGTAAAATCCTGGGATCAGGGACTTGGATGTCGTGTCCCATATGGAGGAAAGACATCAGAGCAGCCTTGGATATCTCCACAAGATCAGTGAGAGGACTGGACTATCTCTACAAAGTGCTGTGGGGCACAGTTTTTTCATGGAAGGGGGGAAATCCATGTGTGGCCCAGAAGTGGGAAGTAAGGATGAAGATAAATGTCTGGAAGTGGTAACTGATAAACTGCCCCTAGGAAAACAATGCACATTCTGAGGAGGAAATAACTATGGACAGATGAAAGAACTGTGGACAAACATCTAAGGAAAAAAATGAATGTCATACATCCAGGAAGGGAAATATTGTTCTGGGAAGCAGGAACGCAAAAGGGTTTGGGAGTTGTGGTGGAAATGAGCTCACGGTGTAACACCTCTGTCAGAGGTGTTAACGTAGCTCTTGAATGGGAAAACTGGAGCAACTTCAATAAGAGAGAGAATATTTGTTTTAAAATGGTGTGGCTGTGTCTGGAAGACACTCCAAGAACACCTCTGACTGAGGGGGAAGAGTTCGGGTAAACAACAAAAAAACAGAGGAATGCAAAAGTATGGCTAAAAAAAATCCTCTCAGAGCTCAATGTCTTTATTCCCAAAGGGGAAACGTAGAGTGTCTCAGCTCCTGAGCGTGGTTGGCAGGGCTGGAGGGAGGATGGGGTGACAAAAGGGTTTTCAAGCAAGATGACAAAGCTCTAATGAGATGAAGTTGGTAGAAATAGAAGCCAGGTCCAAAAAATTTCCAGAATCTGGACTGCTCTGGTTTAGTAATGTTTTAGAACATCTATCCAAAGGCTGATATGGCTTTTCTCCTGTAGAAACTTGAAATATATATAATTTTTTCTAAGCAAAATTGTTGGGAATTACATCATTGTATGTGTTATGTGCTAGCTAATGACCAGATCTTCAGTTTTATTTATGATCTTACAATTCTCTGAACCTGTGCCAAGAGTGGAGATGTTCAATTCAGCTCTAGCATTTCGGGGACACATAAAATCCTGGAGACAAAGACGTTGCTTTTACAGTTATGGCTCCAGAGTTTTCCTACCAAATTGATCCACCTCTCCACTTACTTCCAAGTGTGATTTTGTTGTTGTTTTTTTTTTTTTTTTTTTTTTTTTTTTTTTTTTTTGTTTTTAAATTCTGATATCTCTGAAACCCCTTTAGGTCAAGGAAAAGAAATCTTATTTATCTCTGGAGTGTCAGGTATTCAGACTTATTTAGGAGCCCATTCTAAAT
Organism: Lepidothrix coronata; assembly: GCF_001604755.1. Classification (NCBI taxonomy): domain Eukaryota; kingdom Metazoa; phylum Chordata; class Aves; order Passeriformes; family Pipridae; genus Lepidothrix; species Lepidothrix coronata. The sequence goes on from NW_016690478.1 coordinate 73,332, forward strand.
CTTAGGACAATATAGTGAAACAACAAGCTTTGAAATTCAGCACACAAATGATAAAAAGCTGAGGGTGAATCTGTAACTAATATATACATAGAGATTATTTAGGGACATATACATAAGGTAGTAATTGCAGTGTATGAAAAAATCATCATCACGGCCACACTTTGCGAACGAAGATCTGGGGAGGGCTCTTCCCACGTTTGTTACAGGCACGCTGGTGGCTGATGAGGCCAATGTGAGATAGACATGTCCGATTGCAAAAGGCACAGCAGAAAGACTCCTTAGGTGGTAAATTCTGCAAGACACGATTCTTTCTGCGTTGCCTTTTCTCCTCAAGGGTGACCCTGAGTGTGTTCTCGAAGGAGACAGCTGCGTTATAGATGGTGTGTCTCCATGTCTCCTGGTTGGAGGCCAGAGTAGACCAGTTATGTTGATCAATATGGCCAAGGCTGAGATGTTGTTTCAGGGAGTCCTTGTATCTTCTCTTCGGGGCTCCTCTCTTGCAGCAGCCGGTGGCAAGTTCACCATAGAGTAGGATCTTAGGGAGGGAGTGGTTGGTCCTTCATCCTGGAGACGTGCCCTGCCCAGCACAGCTGTGTTCTCAGCAACATGACCTCAATGCTTGTGACTGCTGCTTGATTTAGAACAGATGTATTGGTCACAAAATCTGACCAGTGGATGTTTAAGATTGTACGGAGGCAGCGTTGATGGAAGCGTTCGAGGAGTCGCAGGTGGTGGCGGTAGATGACCCATGATTTGGACCCATATAAGAGAGTAGACAGCACTATGGCTCTGTAAACACTGATCTTTGTGCTTTTCTTCAGGTGTTTATTTCGCCAAACTCTTTTATGGAGTTTTCCCAAAGCTCTCTATGCCTTTGCTAACCTGTTGTCTATCTCCCCATCAATCTCACCATCCGAGGAGATGAGGCTGCCCAGGTAATTAAACTGCTGTTCTGATTTGAGCTCTGACTGGCCAATGGTGATGTGGGGATGATGGAAGAATTCCTGAGGTGCGGGTTGACGGAGAACTTCTGTCTTTTTCAAGCTGACTTCCAGCCCAAAGAGCTCAGCA
>NW_016690478.1:74700-89036 GCF_001604755.1 Lepidothrix coronata
GGGGGGGTTGGTGGGGGGGGTTGATGGGGGGATGTGAAAAAATAAGTACATGGTATATTGTGCTCAGATGCCTGAAGTTGCTTCTCTGCTTCTTGGTGTAAACAATGGGGTAGGAAACAAGTCTTTGTAGATTCTGCATGGTTTGGGCTCAGAAGAGTGCCTGGGTGGGTTCTGTAGCTCGTGGTTATAATCGATCCCAGCAGTGCAGCAGATCTGCTCAGCACAGAGCTTGCTTTCGCTTTATCAGATATTCCAGCTGATAATTCCCTGTGGGTCACTGGGGACAGTTCCCCACTGCAGATTTACCACCTTTCTAGTTCACCTTTTAAGCATTTCCACCCACAAAACCCGCGGCCGCCAGCTCCACATTCCCGGAGGGTTCCCCCCAGGAACATCCCTGTTGCCCTCAGCAGCTGGATCCCAGAGCTGCAGCAGCTCCTGGCAGAGCTCCCCAGCCCATCGTCACCTTCCACTGGGGCAGGAAATGCCTCAGTTATGGACACCCTGGGGAAGTTCGTGGCAAAACCAATTTAGAACTGTGCTCTGCAGGGAGAGGAGGAAGAGCCTGCGCGGACACCCGTATGTTCATGGGGACACTTCTATTGACAGCACAAAACCAGACTTCATATTTTGCTAAACAGTTAAAATTATCACGCTGAGTGGATTTGAAATGCTTAACAAAATACTAAAGCAGTATCCTAATTACTTTCAGGTGAGAATGTGTCAGGTTTTTTTTTCAAAACGCAGAGAAAAGCAAATAGGAAAGGTGCAGTGAGTGCTCCCTGAAGAGAGCACTGGTCGGTGCTGCCTTCTGCTCCCTTGTCGCTCAAATTCAATAGACTTATTCAATTATTAAAACTTATTGCAAATTAAGTAAAACTTTAACCACACGAGTCAAAGAAGTTTCAAAGAGGAATAATGTGATTTGAAAAAACAAAAACCCAACGAAAAAAAAAACCCAACACAACAAACCAGTCAAGTTTGGTTTTTTTCCTGTTAAATTTGCTTTTTTAAAGGAATGCTGTTAAAATTTAAAAATTAATCAGTATTTCTTCTATGAAAATATCCTACAAGAGCATTTGCACTGAATTAACAAGGTTAACTATTTTAATTAAAATAATAATTATACTAATTATTTAATACTAACCCTATTTTGTCAAGGGTTTTAGCAGGTCTTTACTCTGCAAAATTGGGGGGGGGCTAATTCATGACTGTAGCTCTACTTCTGTGTCTGTGCATACAGATAGAAGGGAATGCTAAAGATAAAAATGTAGATTGAAACTGGGAAAATTCTTCAGTTTTCAGTGAATTGGTTTTTTTTTTTCTGTGCACGAAAAAAGAGAACATTTTCCTTAGTTAACTTCCCTCTCTGTCATCATTTGTGTATTTTTGCATTTGGACTAGAATGCTTTGAAAACTTTCTGAACCTGATTCAGTGGGGAGAAAATAATTATTCTGTGAAGGGGGAGATGCAGCGGGAAGTGGAACTTTGATATTTGGAAAAGCAAACAGGAGAAAAAAACCAAAACAAAGTAACAAGCGGCGACAACAAAACAACCAAAAAACCCCAAAACAACCAAAAAACCAAAACCAACGAGCTAACAAAAAGAAAGCTTCCAAAACCAAATGACAAATATCCCCTCTCAAACCCAAATAAGCATCAAAAGATTTTTTGGAGAGAGATTGATTAAATTGCCCAAAATGTAGACGGGAAAGACTTCAAGCTATTCAAACAAAATGCATGGAATTCTGCACGGGGAGCAGGGGGACAGACCCTACAGTGCAATAACGGCCCCGAGGACCTTTCCTGTCTCGGTCAGAGCATTTGGGATCATTAATGAGATGCCCAGAAACTGCAAAATTGCTGCCCGGCCCTTCAGAACACAACGAGCTTTGCTTTGCTTTCATCGTGTGCCTGAAAGGCAAAAGAAAATGAGACCTGTAAAGTACAGACAGAGAAATAAAGCAGGAGGAAAAGTGGATAAAAAATCTTGAAAACAGGAAAAAATGAACCCATTTAGGAAAATAACAAACGTAATAAAATGAACAATAAAAGTGTTTGTTCTCCAGTGGTTGCAGGCACTATAAAATTGATACAAATGCTCGAGAAATTGATGTTGAAAGAGAGATTCTGGTGTTGCAAACAGCAATCATAAATTATCTCTGTATTCCGTACCTCATTAACCGTGTAAAGCAGCTGTTGCTTGCTGAACTTGCACAAATTTATATAATATTAAGAATACTAGTGGAAGATTAGACAATTGGATGTGTGTAGTGTAGCATTATTTCTGTGAGGTGCTAGAGAGAGATGTCGCAGGGAGAGTTAGAAAAATAATTACAGTCTGATGTTCAAAAAGAGATATTATCACTCCTAAAATAAATAAAATCTAATCTCTTTTAATCTTTTTGGAGTGATGAAAGCTTCAGGAAAATGAAGATTTGTTTCAATATTGTATCATGATTTTATTTACTGCACTTACGGGAATAAAATAATGTAGCTATGGATTGGAACACTGTAAAAATACAGCTTAGGAAATGTATGTTGTTAATCACGTAATAAAAGAGAGTGTAGGGATAATATAACATCTAAAATAATTTCAGGGAAAAGCTTGCATACAAGTAGGCTAAACGAAAAAGCAAAACTTGAGACAAGAAAAAAACCCAAAGAGGCAGAAACACCAAATGGAATCGAAACAACTGAATCGCAGCCAGTGCTGCAAAACAAGGGTTTGAAGCCAAACAGAAAACTGGAGCAAATAAAGGCAGAAGAGCAAAAAGGTAAAAACATCAAAGTTCAGAGAGTTTTAAAATTTTACTGCTTCCCAGACCAGAAGAGGATCTGCGGGACCATTGGAGGTAAAGGAGGACAAATCTCTGCGGTGCTGCAGCAGGAAAGCGCAGTCGCTCCGGCGCAGGCAGCAGTGGGGAAGGTAAATGCCCTGAGAAGAGTTTAAAGGTTTGGGTCCTACCGAAGCAGAAAGCTGTTGTCCTGTTCATCGGGCCCGAAGGCCAACCAGGGCTCCCTTGTCCTGCTGATCCACAGAGGTCTGGGCAGAGCTCGGAGCGGGCTGTGCCCGCGACTCTCCTGCCTTTGTCCGAGCGCAGGCACAGGCATCTACCAAATTCTAATGAGGATGGATGGTCTATCCTACTTTGATTTCCGCTTTTTGTCAGTTCTTTTTTTTTTTTTCCTTCTCTCTTTGCTGTCTCACGGAAAAAAAAAATCTAGTGGAAAGTTAACCCTCAGCCCCTCCTTTTTCCTCCCAAACCCGCCAGGACGGGTCTGGTTGCGCCGTCTTCGGTCAGAGGTGATTTCAGCTGAGGTTTTCCTGCCACTCAGGTAGAACAAGATGGATAACAGGGGAGTGACTGAAATGACCTGGTGATAAAAAACAATCTGTTGTTCTCTTTAGGGCTCGTTCCTGCATGTTTCCGTGTCTGGCAGGGAAGATCACTATGAGTGCTGGGCATCTGTGCAAGCAGCTCCTCAGCCGTTCCCTAGGCAGGAGAACTGGGAGTTTTTCATTGATTAAATCCACTTCAATGAGAGAGTTTTGTGGAGTCAGCAGAGATAAAAAGCCAAAACATTGTGGAGGAGAGGCTTTTTTTTCTTGCTCTTGATAAAGGCACGTACAAAGACCGACTGAGTTTACCAGAATGGGGCCATGATTATTGAAAACGTATCAAATGTCCCTTTAAAATTCCAAGGGTTGAATTATACATCATCAAGGTATATTAATACTTTTTGTTGACCATTTTACAGCCATGTGTGTGTCGTGTGTGCCACAAGGGGGTTTTTTTATGCCTACTTGGGTAATTTCTCTGTGAGGGGATTGATAGAAATCAGGAATCATTAAGCTCTTTAGCCACTGATAGGACTGCTGGTGTTTGCAGTCTGGGGCACCAAAAGCTTCAGATTGGAAGAAAGGACAAATCAGCAATGGGTTTTTCAGAAGCTGAATGATCAAATTTGATTGAACACCCTCAGGAGTATTTGTATGACAAAAATTGATGGAGGCGTTGAGGCTCTGATATGAAATAAAACTGCAGCCCCCTTGCATTTCTCTGTGTTATTAATAAATCTATATTTTAGTGCTGAGGGTCTCATCAGGACTATTCTAGGTTTGGAAAAATACCTGTTTTGAAGGTCTTTTTAATAACCTTCCCCCCCCCCAGTCAGCCTCCAAACTGTGGCAGTTTAGTGAGAAAGATGATACTAAGGTAACACGAGCTGACTTTACAGGACTTGAAACATTGGCAAAAAACCCAGGCCCATGCGAATCCCTGCCTTGGAGCTGGAGCCACTCCTCACAACCCACAGATCAGAGAATTTTGTAAATATCAAAAGTTGTTCATTTGGGTTTTACTGCTTCAGGTTGAAGGCATTAACAGTTTATGATGTGCAGTATTTCTGAGTGCAGAACATCTGGAGATTTCTGTTCCTGCTAAAGGAAGTGCTTTTTCCAAAAAGCATCCGAAGTGTTAGCTTGGATCCTGGGATGCTGAGGGATTGCCCAGCAACACAGTTCCTGCAGGAAGAAAAGACGTGTCCAGCCACCAGAAATGTGGGGGGCAAAATGAGGCTTCTGTGAGTCACCTGAATGTGCTTGAGGGGCAACGTTTGAGGGACCAGGTGGACATGAGGAAAAATACCCGAGTGATGCTCAGAGCAGCTTCTCAGAGAAGCTCTGAGAAAACACCCAGAGCAGCAGGAGGGGCACAGGCTTGCCTGAACATAAGGAATTTCTGAGGCTCTTGGGAAATCAGATGTTTTTCCCTCATTCTCTGCTTGTGCTGCTGCACTTTCCTTGGGTGACGGATATGAAGCGTGGTAGAACCGCTTGAATTTTTAGGGGATTGGAATGTTAGTTGTTAAAATTGATATCTGTCCCATGAAAAGCTTTAACAGCAACCAAAGTATCCATCTGAAAGAGTTTCAAGGACAAAATTTTATGTACTGATATCTGCAGGGGAATCTACAGCATCAGGAATTTCCTTTCTTTCGAAAATGCTGTTCTCGTTCCATTCCCAAAGTTCATGTTCAAAATGTTACGATTTTTTTTTAACATTTAAAATAAAAACTTGGTCTAAATTTCTAAAGTTCCCATAAAAGGAAAGCTATTTTTCAGACTCTGCTGTTATCTGAATTAGGGCCAGATTCTGCTCTTTGCTTCTCTTCTAGCCTTGGGGCCCTGAATCTGCGTCTTGTTTTACTGTGGACATTTATGGGATGTAATTAATTTTCTCATTTAAAAAGGAAGGACATCCTAGGGATTTTTTCTGTGCTGCTTTGAAAGGAAACTCAGCTGTCACTGTGGCGCATGGTTTGGGCTGTGAGACATGATTCAGGGAGCCTGGTTTGCACTCACTGTACCAGTCTTGTGAAAAATATGGGGTGGGAGCATGTTTGTGTCTCTCTCTTCTGGCTTTATCACAGTCAGTGTTTCATTTGCTCCCTGTTTGGCTCTTTTTATTTTCTATTCTCATGAATTTACAACAAAATCAATGGATTTTGCCTTTCCTTATTCGCCCTCTCCTATAGTTGGCACATCTCAGACTTTCTTCCTCTTCTTCTGTACATGAACACATTCTTCTATGACATTTTCTTTCCCATATTTTTCAGTCTGTTTCCTTTCCTCTCTGATATGTTTTCAGACTCTTTCATTTATCCACCTATCTTTATCTGTCTTTCCTTTATCCACCTCATTTATCTTAGTATCCCTGCTTTTTGATCTCTCTCAGTTCCCCCTGTTTTGCCAACCCCTTCATCTCCTCATAATTTCTCCTGGCTCCCTCACCATACTCTTCATCACTCTTTGCTCTCTGACTCTTTCCTGCCACCTCCTTCCTGGGCCTCCTCCCTGGAATATATGGGGTCTGTTTGCATTCAGACAAGGATCAGTGTGTACCCATCATCTACAAAGGCCACTGAATAGTCTGTGGATTGTTGCAGATCGTGTTTTTTAATGGCCTTGTACCACCTTATAGAAAGGTTTGGTGTCTTCTCTGTGTACTTGAGACCTGACTCCTCTCAGCAACATCTCTTTGATTTTGAAGTCGTGTTCATGTGACAGAAAGCAGCTGATCCACCCTTCTTTTGCTGCATTTGTTCAGTGAAAGAATGTAATTTATTAATATTTTATTAGTCATATTAATGAATTTATTAATTTTAATCTCTGTTGCAAATGCTTTTATCGGGAAACCATCGCTATTTTGAAAACTTTCCCAGCTTGGCTTAAGGTGCTTTCTCTAACATATAAATAGGAAAGTCAGAAGCCCAGCTTAAACAGAAGTTGCTGTTATTTACAAGTCTGCCACAGGTTTTAGTAGGCAGGAGGTTCTCTCCCTCTGTGATGTGGCAATATTGGCAGGTGACCTCAATGTGTTCACTGGAAGGATGATCTGAAGGGACAGTTACAGATTTCACATGATTGTGCTGCTCACCCCTAAGAGGAGAAATAACACCTGTCTTTGGGCAGCAAAAACAGTGTAATGGGAAACCCTGACAGAGCAAAATCAAATTTTCACATTTCCATGCTTTGAGGCTTGTTTATTTGTTTGGTTTTTGTTTAGTTTTGTTTTTGAATCTGGGCTGCTTCTCTCAGAAGAAAAAGCTCCAAAACCTCTGTACTTAGCAATAGCTTACTTTAATATTAAATGTCAGCACTGTGCAATACTAAGTTATTAAGCATCTAGTCCTGAGCCATCCAATTATTCTGTGATGTAAATAAAACAAAACCAACATTAACTCAAAAATGAAATTCACTGCAGTTGAGACAAGCGAAGCCAAAGACCAAAAGTTCATTAGAACTAGATGAAATTCATATCCACAGTGGTAATTATCTTGAAACATCTTGGCATTATCTGAGGAGGATGTGGATAATGGGCTTCAATATCCCTGAAGATCTTCTGTTTCTTGAGAAAATAAACTGTTTATGCTTTGAAGCTGCTTCCAGTTTTCTCAATCAACCTCATCTGAGAAGGGCTACTGATCTGATAATTTACTTGTCAAAACGTGTTAGTCGAGGCAGGACAAAAGCAACAAGGCCAAGACGTGGGGGTAATCCAAGATATGGATTTGCCCTGATGGCTTTCAGGTGTTACAGCCATTTTAGTGGAGATCAAACACGTCTGAAACAATTTAGTCTAAGCCAGGCATCATAAGGTACAAAACAAACAGGCCAAGAATTGTTAATTTATGCAAGGTGGCTAGAGAAAGATAAAACCAAGTTATGTCCTCACACAGCAAAGCACCTGGTCACTTCACTTGGGACCCAGGAGCAGTGCAGTCCTTATTTAAATACTTGTGTACAGAACAGTGGAGTAGAAACATAGAATATGCTGAGTTGGAAAAGACCCACAAGGATCACTAAGTCCAGCTCCCGGCCCTGCACAGGCTCATCCCCAAGAGTCACACCCTGTGCCCCAGAGGATCATCCAAACCCTCCTGGAGCTCTGGCAGCCTTGGGGCTGTGCCCACTGCCTTGGGGAGCCTGGGCAGTGCCAACCACCCTCTGGGGGAAGAACCTCTTTGTAATACCCAGCCTAAACCCCCCTGACACAATTCCCTGGGTGCTGTCCCTGGTCCCCCCAGAGCAGAGCTCAGTCCCTGCCCCTCCTCTGCCCCTGCCCAGGCAGTTGGAACTGCAGTGAGGTCTCCCCTCATCTCCTCTTCTCCAGCTGAACACACCAAGTGCCCTCAGTGTCCTCACACGGCTTCAAATCAAGGCCTTTCTCCATCTTTGTTTCCTCCTTTGGACACTCTCTGATGGCTGAACATCTTCCTTATATCGTGGTGACCAAATCTGACACTTGCCCTTGTTGAACTTCCCATGGGTGGTGATTCCCAGCCCTCGGATCTGTCCAGGTCTCTCTGCGGGGCCTCCCTGCCCTCGAGGGGCTCAACAGCCCCTCCCAGTTTTGGGTCACCTGCAAACTTGCTCAGTGTCCCTTCCAGTGCCGTGTCCAAGTCATTGATGGAGATGTTGGAGAGCACAGGGCCCAGATGGAGCCCTGGGGAACCCCAGTAGTGACAGGTGCCAGCCTCATGTCACCCCAGTCACTGTCACCCTCTGTGCCCGACCCCAGAGCCAATTGCTCACCCAGCACAGGGTGTGTTTATCCAGCTCTGGGCTGGACAGTTTGTCCAGAAGGATCCTGAGAGAGAGTAACAAAAACTTTACTGAAATCCCAAGAGATCACATCAACTGGCTTCCCTTGATCAGCCAGATGGGTCACCTTGTCATAGAAGAAAACCAGTTGGATAAGCAGGACTTTCCCCTCTTGAAGCCCTGCTGGCTGTGACCAATGACTGCCTTGTCTTTCAGGTGTTTTTCAATCCCTCCCAGAATAATCTTCTCCATAACTTTACCAGGCACTGAAGTGGCACTGGCAGGCCTGGAGTATCCGGGGTCCCCCTTCTTGCCCTTCTTGAAAACTGAGACAATGTTCACCAGCTCCCAGTCAGCTGGGACCTCCCTGGATTCCCAAGACCACTTAAAAATCACCCAGAGAGGTTGTGCAATGACATCATCAGCTCTTTAATGAATCCCACCAGGCCCCACAGATTTGTAGGATCCAGCTTGAGCAGCAGATCCCACAAAATTTGAGGGTTGATGGGAGTTAATCATTCTCACAGTCATGGTCCTCCAGTTCAGGACACTGAAACCTTCTTGATCTCATGTGTGCTGAAGACAGCGGCAAGAATGGATGATGGACCAAGGGGGTTTCAGTGCCCTGAGAATCACCTCAAGTGCCCTGAGTCAACTTAAGTCAGTGCCATGTCAGATCAGACATTTTCTTCATCAGAAACCTGGGAAAGCAAATGTGGAACAGCTGGCAAAAAGCAAAGACAGCAATAGAAGGAACCATCAGAATGGAAATTCACGGTTTTTACACCTAACATTTTAAAAAGGGAACAAATTAACAATGTCAAGCAAATTCTTATGTGTACATGAGAAAACGGATAATGATAAACAAAAATAGAATAAATGAGTGCCTGAAGCATCATGAGAGGATGAGGTCTGAACAGTACAATGAACCATGAAAGTTCCTTTGCAGAAAGGCTACCAGCACTCAGTGAGGTCTCTCATTCTCTTAAATATGAGCTCCTGATCCCTCCTGAAAATAGATAACTTGGTTAAACAGGTTATAGCTGATCTAGTTCTTGCTTTTGTGTAGGAGTAAATGTAACAAATGTCCCAGAAATACCAGGTTGTGCACATCTGACTTTGCAAAAGTCAGCGGAAGGTAGTTTAAGACCTTTACTATTTCAGTGGCACATCACTTGCTGCTAGTTCTGGGGAGTTGCACTGCTATAAAATTAGCTTTTTTCCGTAATAAGTAATGGAGAAGATGGGCAGGTTTGGAGACCATTGAGAGAAACCTTAGCACTGGGAGAAGTGACACATTAGTGATTCAACTAAAACCAACCCAATCTATGCTTTTGAGTGAAACAGAGTGAATAGTTGCATTGAATTTTGGTATAATAATGCTACATCAGTTCAGGAGAATGTCTTACCTTTAGGCTGGAGAGGTCTGGTGTTCAGTGGTTTCTCCTCAGATCTGTGAAATCAAAGCAATCTGTTTCACTGGAAGAAGTAAAAAGGAGTAAAATCCACACATGGTTGGTGCTGGATTTACTTCTGGGTTTATGCAACATAAGAAAAACCCAACCTCCCACCCCCTGTTGATATTCCACGGTCACTGTTGCCACAGCTTCTCTCCTTACTTCCAATTGCTTGGAAATTCATAATGTGAGTTGTCTTTCATTCTCATGATGATCTAAACCATTTCAGCCAGATTTGATCTTGTTTCTTTACCCGTTGCCCTAATTTTGAGAACCTCATGGCCAATATGAGACAGGACTTTGCTTTGCATTTTAAATGCTTTATGTCTCAGAGAAGAGAAATAGAGAAAGTATATTGATGATAGAGACACAGAAAATGGCAGAGCTTTTGGAATGGAACAATACCAGGCAAAGTATTTATTGAAAAACTTAATCCAGAGCATCTCATTATGTTAATTTAATAACGGTAACTGCCCAGAAACTGTTAATCCCAACCTTCTTTTCTCTTTCATACTTAATTAGAAAGAGGTTAGCAGAAGGCTGAATGTTTCAAATTTGTATAACAAGCTTATCTGACTTGATTCTGCTTTCATAGAAAAAAAGTGGTAAAATTTTAAGGGATGTGTTCTTAGTTAAAAGTTTTTTCACTTGCTTGGGGAATAAAGACAGCAAGAGCAGAGCTTTAGGAATAATGAAGGGAAGAGACAGGCAATAGGAACAGGAACTGAAAGGTGGCAGATGTACAATAATCATTGTCAGTAATGTTTTCAGGACTTCAAATTGTAAATGTTTTTAGGGAAGGAATTTTCTTTACTCTGTGAATACCTGCTGTATTTCTGGTCGCTGCAAAACTAATCCATGGTGCATCATTATGGCTCAAAATGTCAAATATATGCACTATGTACATATATATTCTCATATAAAATGAGGTTTCCTAAGTGCTTCAATACTTTACATTAAATTCTTATATTCTTTGCATTTTAGATTACAAGCTCTAGTGATAGTCATGACCAACTCATTAAAAGAAAAATAACATTTCAATTAAATAACTAATTTACATCCGACATTCATAGTTTTGTTAATTCATGTTACAGTCATAACATTTTTCACACCTTAGTGATTTACTGTGCTGGGAGGGATGGATCTGAACATTAAACCTGAACATTAAACCAGGCTGTGCTGTTGGTATCTCAGAATCTCTGAAATCAGTTTTAGTTGTTCTATTACACCTACTCTCTAACTAGTCCTAGAAAAGAATTTTAGGGACCTCACACTATTCAGTAATGCTTGCCATGTTATTCAGTATTAGACAGTTCTCAGTAGTGCTGATGGATGACCGGAGATAAATCTGTACATTTTTTTGTTGCAAAGGAGTTTGAAACGGAGGGGAAAAGAATCCCCCATGACTTTTCTATCATTTAAAAATTAGGCTACAAGAAATGAAGATTAACTATCTAATTGCCCTACAAAAGTATCAGAGATTGCCATCCTCCTTCAACAAATGGAGTGAAAGTTGTCAGAAACCTTTGCTAGAATTAATTTTAGAGTGTAAAACTCGTTCAGTGTCCGTGCAAGAGCTGCAAAGCTGCGCAGCCGTGAAATGAGGCAGCACGTTCAAAGAAAGAGTCGTTAAATCCTTCAAATGTTCACAACTTCCACCTTCTTGTTTTCTGTAGAAGAAAGGCAGGGGCATCTGATCTCTGTTAATGCCATCAGTGTGTTCACAGTTTTCAAAATTTTATGTATATCATAAAAACGTCTCCTATAAATCTGAACATATACGATGTTTATAAATAAGAGTTGCTGCTACAACAACAAAAAATTCTGGTAATGGTTTAAAATAACCCAATCTAACATTTAGTGAAATCTCTCAAGCAGAAAACTACATTTAACTCTCCACAATGAAAAAACTACTTATTCCCCCCCTATAATATAAGGAATTTGAGGCCAGTACGAGACAAAACTCTGTAAGAAGTAAAAGTAGGTTTCATATGAAAAGATATTTCTGAGCATTAACTGTCCAGTTTCTAAAGGCAAATTTATAATTTAAAATGCAGAAAGGAAATACTATCTTGCCCATAAAGGAGATTTGCAGAAATTAATATTTTAATTTAATTTAAAATCATCTCCTTTTTTAGTATATTCAGGTTTTATTTCACAAAAACTGGTAAGTAGTTATTACCTTCATGTTTCAACCACAGAGTGCTGCTATTTTTAAAGTAAATTATGTATATCTATTTAGGCCCACATATCAGCAGAATATTTAAACTGTAGATTTCTCTGGCCCCTGCATTTTCATTTTAACTTGCTAAACAATCCATATCCCATCTACAGTTCTCACTGGGGCTGCACCTTCCTAAAATATTTTATTCTAATTCAGAACAACAGTGAAAAAATATACATTTATTAATAACTTACGAATAAAAGCAAAACATCCACTTAAATCACAAATAATTTACTCACTCTGGGCATGTCACTGAGGAAACTCTGCTTCATGACAGACCTGCAAGTCACAGCTGAAGTGCTGTGCACCGAGTGGCAGTTCTGGCTTCTCTCATTGCCAGAAATTTCACTGCAAGCCAAGTGAAACTAATCCTACTAAATCCTTTGATTTATCTAGAGCTTCTTAGGTAACTCAGCTCTTCAGGCCTTTACATAGATTCATTTTTCCTAAAAACAAGCCACCACAGCGAAGGAGGGACCCGAAGGGCTGCGGTGGCTCCTGGCCCTGCGGTGTGAGCCCAGGGGCAGAGGCACGGCAGGACGTGCTCATGTGTCTGGTTTAACTGCATCAGAAATGAACCTCCAGATGCATTCACCACATACCTCTCTCACGGGCCTTCTGCTGGCTGTGCTTTGAATGTTCTGGTCCTGCTTCCTCGTCCCATAAATCGGAGGGGAACCCTCAGTCACCAAACGAGGGATGTGAGCGGTCTTGCTTATATGGAGTGTACAGGGCGCGTTGGTGGGGGCTGTACTTTGGAAGGGTTATAATTTTTTCCTCCCTCCGTAATTTGAGGCCAAATGGGAATTATTCTGTCGGTTCATATGGGCCTTTAATTACACAATAAAATTTATACATCAGATAGGCAGGGCGTGGGAGCCCTTCAGGCACAGTGTGCATTTCTGGAGGGGAAAGCAACTTATAATTTAATTTTTCTCTGCGTGTTGTGTGTCTGTGTCTGTGACCTGTTGGCTCCTTGTTTTGTGCCTTTGGTATTGGCAGCTACTAAAGGCTGAAAGCAAAGGACCATCACACAGGGAAGTCTATTGGTTCAGTACCTTCCTTTCATGGATTATACAACGGCCTGAGTTGGAAGGCACCTTAAAAATCATTTAGTTCCAAACCCTTGCCATGGGCAGGAACAACTATCCCAGGTTGCTCCAAGCCCCTTCCAACCTGGCCTTGGACATTTACAGGGATGGGGCAGCCACAGCTTCTCTGGACAACCTGTGCCAGGGCCTCCCCACCCTCACAGGGAAGGATTTCTTACTGAAGTCTAATCCAACTCTACTGTCTGTCAGTTTGAAGCTGTTCCCCCTTGTCCTGTCACTCCAGGCCCTTGCAAATACTCTTTCTCCATCTTTCTTGTCGGTTCCCCTCAGGCCCTGGTTAGGTCACCCCAAAGCCTCCTCTTCTCAAAGGAGGTACCTTCTTCCTTGAAGGGCCAGAATGTTTGGTCTGACGGGGTTTTTGGGTTTTAAGAAAATAAATTAAAAAAAAAAATCCCCTCAAAATAATTTAGGTTTTCCTAATCAGGCATTTCACCTCCTCCAGGGGCATGAGGCCTCTGGGCCTCCAGAGCCACAGTCCTATTTCTACATCAGCAATGGTGGCAACAGTAACCTCTGAGCATCCAAAATCAAGCCACTGTGTGTTGAGTTACTGTCAAATTTGTGGGGGATTAAAAAAGGTCAGTGAGCACTGGGGGACTGTAGAGAAAGCAAATGCCTCTCACTGGCTTCTTTGTCCCGCTGTCTCGCTCATCCCCTGCCAAGAGGTTCTGACTTAGACCCCAGGCTCTTCTGCCAAGGAAGATGTTGGCTTGTAGTAAAATGTGCAACTGAGGATTTGGGGCTGCTTCTCTTTTGACTCTTTCTACAGTTGGAAACCTCCTCCTTTCCCCAACAGAAGATCATTTCCTTCCCTCCCAGCCCCAGGACACTCTCTGATCCTACAGGTGCCACAGCTCTGGTCTAGCAACTTGCTCAGGAAAGAGAGGAGAATGAATGGCTGGGGGAAGGGGAGGAACAGGCTGGCACTGGCTCCTCTCTTCCCACTCCTGAAGTAGAGAAGGGACACACTGTGGGACTGTCATGGCCTGGAGACAGGAGACAGGGTAGGGACACAGCAGGGTCAAGTATTGCAAAAGAGGATCTGACTTGGCCATACAGGGCCGGAGGGTGAGGCCTAAAGCTGCCCTAATGAGTATTGTGGGATTTGATGCCTGGTTGTAATACATTGCTGCTGCTGGGGGGTTGGTGTGTCATCCACCCTGACACTGAGAGTGCTGAGAGTGTTGTGGGTCAGATGCTGCACAGCACCTGTGTCCTGAGTCAACACTGTGCCCGGGCACTTCTGACTTCAGGGACGTGGCCAAAAGCTTCTTGTGTTGGGCAGCACGTGGAAGGGTTCACAGCATTTTGTGCAGTCTGACTCATACAATCACAGACTGGTTTGAATTGGAAGGGACCTTAAACACCATCTCATCCCACCCCCTGCCATGGGCAGGGACACCTTCCACCAGCCCAGCTTGCTCCAAGCCAT
>NW_016690478.1:90051-92880 GCF_001604755.1 Lepidothrix coronata
CGCTGGTGACTTATGAGGCCAATACGAGATAGACATGTCCGATTGCAAAAGGCACAGCAGAAAGACTCCTTAGGTGGTAAATTCTGCAAGACACGGTTCTTTCTGCGTTGCCTTTTCTCCTCAAGGGTGATCCTGCTGCGTTCTCAAAGGAAACAGCAGCGTTATAGATGGTGTGTCTGCAGACCTCCTGATTGGAGGCCAGAGTAGACCAGTTATGGTGATCAATGTGACCGAGGCTGAGATGTTGTTTCAGGGAGTCCTTGTATCTTCTCTTCGGGGCTCCTCTCTTGCGGCAGCTGGTGGCAAGTTCACCATAAAGCAGGATCTTAGGGAGGGGGTGGTTGGTCCTTCATCCTTGAGACGTGTCCTGCCCAGCACAGCTGAATTCTCATCAACATGGCCTCAATGCTTGTGACTGCTGCTTGTTCTAAAACAGATGTGTTGGTCACATAATCTGACCAGTGGATGTTTAGGATTGTTCGGAGGCAGCGTTGATGGAAGCGTTCTAGGAGACGCAGGTGGTGGCGGTAGACGACCCATGATTCGGAACCATATAAGAGAGTGGACAACACTATGGCTTTGTAAACTCTAATCTTGGTGCTTTTCTTCAGGTGTTTGTTACGCCATACTCTTTTATGGAGTTTTCCAAAAGCACTATATGCCTTTGCTAATCTGTTGTCTATCTCCCCATCAATCTCACCATCTGAGGAGATGAGGCTGCCTAGGTAAGTAAACTGTTGGACTGATATAAGCTCTGACTGGCCAATGGTGATATGGGGATGATGGAAGGCTTCCTGAGGTGCAGGTTGGTAGAGGACTTCCGTCTTCTTTAAGCTGACTTCCAGCCCAAAGAGCTCAGCAGCATCTGCAAAGCAGGATGTTAAACGCTGCAGGGCAGCTTCTGTGTGGGCGACAAGGGCGGCGTCATCAGCATAAAGCAGCTCCTGGACAAGGTGGTTTAAGGTCTTGGTGTGGGCCTTCAGCCACCTGAGGTTGAAAAGGCTTCCATCAGTACAGTATCGAATGTAGATCCCGTCCTGACCATTGAGGTCTGCCATGGCCCTTTGGGGCATCCTGCTGGAAAAGACTGTGAATAGGGTTGGAGCGAGAACGCAGCCTTATTTCACACCTTTTTTATTGGAAAGGGCTCAGAAAGCGCATTGCCATATCTGACTTGGCCATGCTGATCCTCATGGAGTGAGATGATCATTTTAAGGAATTTAGGGGGACAACCTAAACATTCCAAAATCTGCCACAGACCTTTTCTGCTCACAGTATCAAAAGCCTTGGTGAGGTCGACAAAGGTTACATAGAGACCTTTGTTCTGTTCCCTACACTTCTCTTGCAGTTGTCTGAGGACAAATACCATGTCTGTGGTGCTCCTGTTGGCCCTGAAACCGCACTGACTTTCAGGTAGAATTCCTTCTGCAATGGCAGGTATTAGTCTGTTCAAGAGTATTCTTGCCAGGATTTTGCCAGCAATGGAGAGCAGAGTAATACCATGGTAATTTGAGCAATCAGATTTAATTCCTTTCTTCTTGTACAAAGTGATAATGACTGCATCTCAGAGGTCTGATGGTAGCTCGCCTAGTTCCCAACAGCGCACCACAAACTCGTGGAATTTGGTATGGAGTGCAAGGCCCCCATGTTTCCAGACTTCGGGTGGAATTCCATCAATCCCAGCTGCCTTGCCGATTTTCACCTGCTGTATGGCCTTGAGGGTTTCTCCTAAAGTGGGGGCAGTATCCAATTCGTGTTTCACAGGTTGTTGTGTGATGGACTGAATTGCTGAGTCTTGGACTACACGGTTGGTACTGAAGAGAGTCTGAAAGTGTTCAGACCAACGATTTTGTATGGAGGGTTTGTCTATTAGAAGCGTTTGACCATCTGCACTGAGTAGAGGGCTTTGGACCTGGTATGTAGGCCCGAATGCTGTTTTCAGGGCCTCATAGAAACCTTTGTGATCTCCTGAATCCGCGCATAATTGAGTTTTTTCAGCTAGATCGATCCACCACTTGTTCTGGATGTCACAGAGTTTCTGCTGGAGCTTGCTGCATGCAAGACAAAAGGCCGTTTTTCTTGCATGACAGGATGGCAGTGCAAGGTGTGCTTGGTGGGCGGTTCTCTTCTTCCTCAACAAATCCTGGATTTCTTGATTGTTTTCATCAAACCAGTCCTTGTTCTTCTTGAGGGAGAACCCTAAGGATTCTTCAGAGGATTGCAGGATACTGTTTTTAATATGGTGCCAGATTGTTTCAGGAGAGGAATCTGCAGAAACTGTGGGATGGTTTTCAAGCCTAGTTTGAAGGTTTACCTGGAAACTGTCTCTTACTGTGGCTGATTGGAGATTGTTAACTTGGAGTCTTCTCCTTGGGATGCTGCCCCTTTTTGGTTTGAATTTGAGCTTGAAATTGAGTTTACAGCGCACAAGCCTGTTTGGCATTCTGTGCTGGGCATCACGCGGGTATGGTGGACATCGCAGGCATCTCTCTGTCGCATCAAGACATAATCAATGAGGTGCCAATGCTTAGAACGGGGGTGCATCCAGGTTGTCTTCAGACTATCTTTCTGCTGAAAGATAGTATTAGGGACGGTGAGTTGTTGCTCTGCACAGAATTCTAGCAGAAGTCGACCATTATCATTGCAGTTTCCAACACCATGCTTGCCTAATACTCCTTTCCAGGCTTCAAAATTCTTGCCTACTCTGGCGTTGAAATCACCAAGGATAATGATCTTATCATCTGGAGGAACCTTTTGGGTAAGGAGGCGCAGGTCAGTGTAAAACTTATCTTTTTCAGCGGGGTCAGCTTGGAGGGTTGGGGCATATAT
>NW_016690478.1:93389-99910 GCF_001604755.1 Lepidothrix coronata
GCGCAGTGGATTTTTTAGGTGAGATGCAGTATGCGCGGAACTGAACCCACCCTTTGATCTTAAGGTTCATCTACCGGGGCCGAGCGAGCTTGGACGGTGGCAGGGAGGTCCTCAGGATGTAGGTTTGATTACAGTGACCTTCTCTTAGATGGATGGCCTTACAGGGCTAAGCGAGCTCCATCTGCCCGGGTTTGGGATTGGAGTTGTCCCTCTCCTAGGATGACTGCCAGGAGGCTAATGAGCTCATCCTGCCCAAGAATGTATTAAATCTGGTCCTACGGTTTTGATCTGTCTGGCATGGGCGACCCTACCGGAGGCATGTACCACATAGCTCGCAACCACACAGGGGTACAGAGACTACGTTCCTATTAGAACACTTTGGGCAAGTCTTTCATTTCCTGCTTTATTAACACCTATCTATAAACAAACTGAAGGAGGTACCCAGGAACAACCCTTTGTCCTGTCCACCGTTTCAGGATGTAACAGAGCAAAGCAAGTATATCCGGAACATGCCGAACCTGGGCAGTAGCCACAGGAGAACCAAAAACAGACAGACAAAACAAACAAAGCAATCATTCTGACCCCAGTACCCATCCAGGCGGGGGTGCCTTTCATGGCCCCAGCCATTATTCTGACTAAAGATGCAGTATAAGATAATATTATATAAGATAGTCTCTCCTCTCTCTCTCGCTATATATTTTTCTACCATATCCTTTCATACAACAGAGTTATGTTATCACTATTAAATTAATACTGTTATTACTACTGTATAATTACCATATTATGACAAGAAGTAACAAAATTTAGCCCTGAGCACATGGGCACGTGAGACCAACTCTGAAACAAAAGACTAATTTTAAATCAAGGAAAAACACGTATTTTTCTCAGGATGGCCCAGTTAACTCCACATTCCCATTGAGAGCTGCAAGAAGACTCTTACCTTCGAGTTTACTTCAAGACTAAATAGTCACATCTTTATGGACAGGAATCTGGAATTATGGCAAAGCCCAGTATTTCCTATCATTTTTGAACAGTTCTTCTTGTAGTATTTATCACCTTTGCCTTATTTTCTTTTTAAGTAGAGTGGTATCACTTAAATAAAAAATAATATCCTAATAAAATATATATCAGAAGAATCGTGCACCCTGTGAAGGCAGAGAAAACTTCAGTGTCTTGTCATTAAACACATCCAGTGATTTGTTTCAGGACCCAACATAGCCCCTGTTGTGGGTAGATAATTCTCCTCAATGCTGTAGAGAATAAACCTTATTGTCTGAATAATTTCTGCTCCCACAAGCCTGTGGTGTCAGGGTGTCAGTCCCAGTTGAGTTGTCCCACTCTGCAGTTGGGTACTGGACACTCAAAATGAGTTCTGCAAGGTGGAAGGGCACTGTCTGGGTGAAGATACAAGTGCACTTCTTCAAACAAGATGTTTGATGGGGACATGTGTGTTTGTGGAATCCATGCTCCAGAGTGCTCATTCAGGCTCTAATGGAATGTGTTATCAAGGAAGTTCCCCCATCCCTGGAAACATTCAAGGCCAGGTTGGACAGGGCTCTTAGCAACCTGGTCTGGTGAAGGTGTCCCTGCCCACGGCAGAGAGTGGGACTGGATGAGCTTTGAAGGTGCCTTCCAACCCAAACCATTCCATGATTCCATGGTACTGCACATCAAGGCAGGATAATGCTGTGTGCAGAGGTGGCTTCTGGTGTTCTCCCTGCATCTGCCCTGCCCCAGCTGCTGAACATTTCCTTTGTCCAGATGAAACACTCCCAGCAGTCCCACCTGATCCTGGTGGAGACTGGGCCAGGAGGACTCCAGGGGCTATTCAGCTCAGCATCAGGAGTTAAGGTGTGTGCGAGAGGCACAGACCTGGCTGTGTGAGTCATGGTTCCAAATATGCACACAGCACCATCAGAACCCAGGGCAAATTCAATAACTGCTTTAGCCCATAGCCTGTTCTAAGACAAAGGAACATGGATTGTTTTCATCAGCTTAAGGAAGACTTAGAAGTTAGATGAGCATGTGGAAAGTCAGACGAGAAATTGATGTCCTGCAGTTTTGATTTTTCCCTAAAACTGCTTTGCAGACACTGCTGCTGCTCGTTCCAGCAGAGCCTGCTGAAGTTGAATGGAAGCACGACACTGCCAGATGGACAAACCAGCGGCACCTCGGAACAGGACAGTGTGTGAAGCATTGCAAAATAGTTGTGTAGGGATATGAATACTCCAAGCAGAGCAGGCTGCACAGCCCAGGGACCCATCCTGCACCTTGCAGCCCTCTCCTCCCAGTGAAGCAAAGGCTTAGTGCTTACAGCTCCTCTCTCTTTACTGACCATATTCTCCTCTGCTTTATCCTGGGGGTGAAGAGCTTTTTTTTAAACTTTCCAACCATGTAGTAATTGTGCTTACATCAGTATTCTCTCAATAATAACATATCCCATTCCTCTAGTCCAAGAGATGCCGTGCTAGTGGCTAAGAAACCTTTTTTCCCCACAATCCTCCTGCCACATCATTTTTAATTCCCTGTGATAGCTTTGTCAGGGTGCTGAGGGATCCCCAGCCCCAGTGGCCCTGGGTAGTGGCTCTGGTTGTTCCCCCATGCTCCCAGGTCTTCTCCAGCCCTGGAAATGGGGCTGGACTGGGGCTTCCTGTGACAGCTCTGTCCTGCCTGTCTCCCTGTCCTGTGTAAGTGTGGAAATGGTGGGGACACTGAAGACAGAAGTGGAAGAGCCCCAGTTTTGGGGAGCCCCACTCCAGTGGGGCTGTGGGGGTGCTGGGCCCAGGTGTGACTGTGGTGGTGCTCTCAGAGGGTGGCAGAGGGTGCTGGTGTTACCTTGGCTGTCTGTACATCACCTGCATCACACGGTGCTGACACACCAAAGGAATCCCTTTTTACCTCTGCAGGACACTAAATAAATGTGTCTCCCAGAAAAAGTAGGCACAAAATGCCCTCCTGAAGTGTTCCCACATTTATGTCTCTTATTTGCCATCCAACTCTTCCAAGCACCAGGGGAGGTCAACATAAAATGCCTTGTCTGGCTTTAGCTAAACATCTTTCTCTCTGCCTCCTGAGTAAAAGACAATCAAGCCCCAGCCAGGGCTCTTTGAATGGGATGTGCTACCCCAAACTTCCAGATGAAGTTCCAGATTTTCCTAGGGTTGAGAATCTTATTTATAACTACTGTCAGCTGCAAACTCTTGTTTATAACCAGTGTCAGCTGTAAAGTCAAACTTCCTTTAATGAAAAGTTTTACATAAGAGAAATGGATGCTTGGTTTCTTTTGTGACTATGGAAAAAATGTTACTCATTGCCAAGATGATGCTTATATGGCTGGTGGCAGGTCCTCCCTCAGTGCTTTTTTGGGAACTGGGAAGAACAAAAGAGTCTGTAGATGCCACTCAGCTGTGGAGCACATTGTTTCCCTTTCTGTAAATAAATAGAAAGATTAAAATTAATGGGAAGGGAGGCTTCTCTGTTTTGCTGAGTGGATGAATTAAAGCTACTGTTCTCCTCTTTTTGTTTAGGACAGGGTGCCTGTATTTCTGTCCATAAAGTCTTGGACAGAAATCTGGGAGTAACACAGAGGGAGTAGGAGTGAGTTGGAGTGATCAGAGGTGGGTTGGCATGGGCAGGGCTGTGCCTGGTGTTGGGCATCTGAGCCACACTGCTGCTCCTGCTCCAGCAGGGCTGCTGGTGCCTCAGGTATCCTGTTCCTGCCAGAACTCCACAACAAGCACACATGAGCAACACACAACATCCTCATCCTGCTGCTGGTGCATGGCACAGGCACAGCCGCCTCCCTGGCTGCAGGCAGAACAGATGTAAGCACAGCTACTGCACCGAGGAGATTGCCAGCTCTGGGAAAGCCCTGGAAATTCCCTAATTTCTCCAACATCTTTTCCTTATCTTCTCCCTGAATGAAATTGCTGTGCAAATACGGCCCCAGAGATCTGGAAAAAAGGAAATTCATTACTTAGCAGAAGTTTCACCAGAAGCTCCGATTTTGTCTAGATGCGGTTTTACAGCACGAACTTAGTGTTCCCAGCTGGAATGCTCAGTCTGTTACATGCTTAGAAAATGCTGCAGCATTTTTATACTGCTCTATCACTTACCTGCCTAAGAGACTCAGGTAATTTTGGTTGTCTCATCCTGCTCAGAGAATACACATCTTTTACTACTCTTCCAGTTAGAGCAATTAAGTTTAATTTTATACTTCATTCAAACTGTTTGTTAAATAGCAAAGAAGTGAAAAAAGTAGAAAAAAAAGCTAAAAAAATATATGCCTTCTTAGGAATATGACTTGTATCAGGGTTATTTTTCTGTTGCCCAGAGAAGCTGTGGCCGCCCCGTCCCTGGAATTGCTCAAGGCCACATTGGACAGGGATTAGAGCAACAGGGTCTAGTGGAAGGTGCCCCACAAGCCTGATGGGAATAGGATGTTTTATCTCATGCTTCAGTAGCAGGGTTTGATATGGTAAATTGAGCTCACCATCACCAAAACCTGTTTTAAAGGCAAAGGTGAGAATTTTATTGCTCTGAAGACAAGAGATCAACCTCACGGTTTTCAGGTGAAGTTCCCTTCCTTTGACAAAGTGTCACAACTGACTTGCAGGGACTGCCTTCTTATCTGGAGCTTTTAAAGCAGTAGGTAAAATATTTAGTGTCCAGTCTGAAGCTGCAGTCCTGATGGATGAATTCATATAACTAAATGCAGATGTCAACAACTAAGCTAATGAGCCCACTTTTACTGTCACAAGACAGAGAACTATGCATTTAGAGTGTCTTTTCCTCAAAGGAATTGTGATATAGGTTGGATGATTCACCCCCTGGAAATGTCTGTCTTTCTCCACTGGATAAAAACATGCATTTGCAGACGTCTAGGCTGATTTGCAAATAGAAAATAATATTCCAGAGACTCCTTGCAATGAATAATCAAGCAATTCAACAGATGCAGAAAGTTTTGTTTTGACAGCAAACGTTTGGAGAAGGCGAAGTGAATGTGTGTTCACTGGTGAAGCAACAGTGAACAAGAATAAGAGGACTTTTCTTTTAGGCAGATATTGAACAATAAGAAGTTTTATTATAACATCTTATTCTCCGGGACAACATCCATTAAAAGATCCATTGTGTGTGTGGGCAGCTGGGCTTCTGCTCTTTCTATGAAAATGTTGAAACTTATAATAACTCAAACTTTGAACATCTGACAATGCAGGTAGTGAGTGAAGGGCAAAAACACTTTGAAGATTGAGTCTCCAGATACAGAATAGTAGATTTGTTGGAACGCATTTAGTGAGCACACAGAAAGTGGAATTACCATGTTATTTCTTGATTCTGCGGGTTTTCTAAGATCCAGAATAACATTTTCCATGATTTTTTAACTCTTCAAATGAAAACAATATTCATGTCTTTGGACCAAGGTTTAATTTATCTTGGGTGATTAAAGATCTGAGTCTGCTTGAAAAGGGCAATGGAAGGAAAATACTTACCACGACTTCAGGCTGACTGTCCGTAGCAGCATCTGGTCTTGATATTCCCTCAGAACCATGGTGGATAGATTCTGGTGTTTGAAATCCTGCGGTAGGAAGGTCACATTCCCCTCCAGATCTTCTTTCAGTTCATTTGCAGATGGGATGCAACATCTCCTTTAAAACTCATCACTTTGAAATGATGCGATTTTTGAGTCTGAGGGGAGAGTTTCATCTGATGAGTCCCTGAGCAATAATTCCCTTGTTAAGAACGGTCTTTGTTTTGGCACTTTGTTTTTTTGAGAAGAGGTCAATGCTTTATTGTTGTTCACTTAAGAAGTGACACAGTTTTTTTCTCGTTTATCCTCCCTTAAAGGCTCAATTTTGTGAAACATTGCAGTGCTTTGTTCCCTCTGTTGCCCCATGAGGGTGTGGGTTTTCTTAAGGATAGACGGAAGAACTGAGGCAAATACTGATTTACCATAAAAGGCACATAAAGCCCAGCACTATTTCTGTGCTCTGTATGTCCTAACTTGGACACAAGGATGTTGTGTAGTTGGTATTCTCTGCTCTTCCCTCATCCACAAAAGTCAACTTCCCCAGCTCTACTTAAGAAACCTGAGTTTCTCTTAATAATTTAAGTATGGCTATCAGAAATTATCCCAACCAAATCAGTATTAAATAGATCAAATTGTTACCATGATCTGGTGGCCAGCAGGTAAAACAACAGTGAATGGCCAGGGAAGACAACCCCTGCTGACAGTGCAAGGTTCTGCTCCTGCCAGTTTTGGCTATTTAGAGGCATCAGCAGTGGTGGATATGAAATCCTTCCCTGGGAGGGTGGGGGGGGCCCTGGCACAGGTTGCCCAGATGATATGGTTTGAAGCTGGCTCTCTGCCAAGTCTCCAAACCTTACCACCAGAAGTCCCCCCCCCCAACCTCAGGGAGAAGAGGGAGAAAAACTAAGAAAAACCCGAAACGAGAGAGAGACAACCAAAGTGAGATATATAAATATATTTACACTTATATACAATTTCACAAGGGAAAGGGAAG
>NW_016690478.1:100249-109451 GCF_001604755.1 Lepidothrix coronata
TGGGTAAATCTGGACCCTTCCTTGGTTACAAACTGGTCACCAAGGAAGGCCTAGCCCAAACCACCACACCAGAGAAGCTGTGGCTGCCCCATCCCTGGAAGTGTCCAAGGCCAGGTTGGACGGGGCTTGGAGCAACCTGAGCTGGCGGAAGGTGTCCCTGCCCATGGCAGGGGGTGGAATGAGATGGTCTGTAAAATCCCTTCCTAATCAAACCATTCCATGACTTTGTGATTTTATATGTCACTGCTTTTGCTAGAGTTTTTGAGTTTTATACTGAGTTTTGCAGCTTTTTCCTCTGTCTCTTGTAAAAGGTAAAGACCACAGGCCAACACTCAATTCTGTTTTTAGAATCTAGGCAACGTTTGGCTGGCTGGAGGAGCATCACTGACACCCAGATCTTGTCTGATTTGCTAGTGCAGCCTTTATGCGGGGAGAGAAAGATGCTTACAAATTCCTATTCCAGCTTAAGTGTATTGATTTGGCAAGAACAGATAGCATTTTTCAGACTCAGAAACATTATTTTAAATGAAAAAGAAAAACAAGAGGAGGACAGAAATGCCTTCCAGTGAGGCTGTTGGCACAGACCCCAGTGAGATGCCTACACAGGGCAGGCTGCACAACACTTCAAAGAACTTAAAAAACCTAACACCAAATTAGAGCAGCATCTGAACTAACTAGATATTTCCAAATCACTGTGTTTGTCCTGCAAGAGTCCTCTCTTTAACTCCTTTCTCTAGATGGAACTTGGTGTAAAACAGTCCAGGAAACTGATTAAAATATGTTTTCAGTTTGTTCTGGTCAATTATTCTGATTATTGAATTTAATTTGCACTCATATTGCCCCAGACTTCATGCCTTTGAAGTTGCTGATGTTCATAACTTTGGGATCAAGGAGTTCAACCTCCACCAAAGACCCTTAGAGGAAAGAAGAGAAATAAATCTGCTGCTCAGCCCTGCACAGGGTGAAGCCCTTGGAGCTCCAGCAGAGCCTTGGATGTGCCCAAGGGGCAGGCTTGGGAGCTGCTCTGCCCTGCCACCTCCTCCTGAGCCTCAGGTGCCCTCTGACAGCTCCTTTGTGCTTGGAGAAAATCATGCAGCTGGGATATATCCAAGCAGGACAATGTTTGCAGGAGCTGTCCTGGCTTTGCTTTTCGTGGTCTCTGCCTCAAGGCAAACTGAACATATTCGTGCACAGTGTAATGAAGAAGGTGGAAATCAGGAGGAGTAACTGAAACTTGTAATGAAGAATGTCAGAGAGGAAAAATGCTCTGATCTCTTGCATAAACTTTGCTCAGATCTCTAGGGAATGAGCAGCACAGGGGGAAATCCATCCTCTTACAAAGTGTGGGAAGAGTTTAGGTACTCCCAGGACATAAATCCCAAATAATGCTTGGAAAGAGATCAAAGGGTCCAAAGGAAAACAGGGACCAAAGAACACCTGAGCTCTGGCACAGGATTCAAGCTGGGCTGTGTTTGTGTGGATTTAAAGGCAGAAAAGGAAAAAGAAAAGTTGGGCTCTGGAATTTTTATAAGATCTGTAACAGAGATGGGATTTCAAGGTGGTCCCACAAAAGCCAGCATTAGTTTTTGTCACTTTGACCAGTTAGTAACACTTCTTTTCCTCAATGACCTGCAGACAGACTATGATTTCCTCAGGCAGTCACTTCTCTGACTTGCTGTGGGCCCATGTTTCAGCGCAACACGTTATGTCTGGTAAATATTGGAAACATTGACTATTTTGTGAGGAAAAGGGTTTTTGACTTTTCTCTCAGTGCATGAAACCAGCTGTCTTCAGATCCCAAAGCAAGAGCAGTGCCAGCAGAAGTGAATATCTGGAGACATTTGCCTGTGTTTGATTCAGAGGCTGCCCAGAGGGACTGGGAGCTGCTGGTTGTGTATTCCTGCACTGCTGCAGGCACTCAGCAGTATTTGCAGAATTTTCTTCTTGTTTGCACAGACACAACCTTGATTACACAAAATAACAACTTGGGTTTAAGCCTAAACATTGAGAATTATCATTTTGCAAACTGACAGTTTGACAGGTTGCAATATTTCCCTGAATATAGAACAACTAGCTGAATATTTAAGAACAGTAAACATTGTCATTTAGAAATAACACCAAATTCACTCTATTGTGGCTCTTTTTTAAGTATTTATTGTGTAGATTTGTCTGAGAAGAAATGGCAAAATAACACACACACAAAAAAAGAAAGAATGAAAATGTTTCACACCATTTAGACTTCTGGTGAAACAAAACCTATTGTTTTATGTGGGAAATTATTGCTGAATTCAAGAAATTGAACTTCATAAATAATAAGCATAGCAGGGGTGGAATAAATTAAATTCTAGTAAGTTAAACTTATTAGAGGTTTAATTATTTAGTTAATTTAGTTTATTTATTTCTCTCCTTCTATTCCTATTATTTCTGAATAATAACTTTTAATATTAATAACTTATTAGATGTGTAATAACATTGGAAGTTTAATAAGTTATTAAGCTTCTAATAAGCTATTAGAAGGTTTTAAAATAAAGAATAAATTAAAAAACTTCAAAATCAAGATTAATAAACTTCAGGAGTAATGGGAATAGCAGGGGAAATAAGCTTCTATTAAGTTTAATAATATCTGACGACTAATATCTTCACTAAATACTTGATTTTAATCAAATTTTGAAAACAGTTATTTTTCTTGCTGATGGGAAAACCTTATAAAGTGGTTTGTGGGATCAAGACAGAACACAACAAAAGAATAATCCTGGATTGTTTATCTGAGCTTGGGTTCACTAACAGCCCCCTACTGCTTCGTGTGCTCAATGAAAGAGAAGCTCAAGGTTTTTTAAATATGCACTTTTAAAACTGATCTTTGGTTACAATTTCAAAGAGTGAAAATTTAACCTCTCAATCAGTTTTGTGGTAAATTCCAGGCCGGGTTGACTGATAAATAGAGGCATGTCTGTGACACAGGAACCGAAAGAGAGAGAAATTACAGTTCTCTGCTTCTCCTCACAGAGGGAAACACACAGGACTGATAAAGAAATGAAGCGGTTCTTTGAACTTCAAAAATGCTGCTGAAGTGAATTGCTGCTGAAGGCAAAATGTTTATAGGCTGTAGCATGAAGAGAAACATGTGCTGGTGGATGGCAGCTGGGAACTGAGCACGGAACAGTAGGACAACACCTGGAAGTGACACAGTGCAGGGTCTCCCTGTGGAAAAAGGAGATTTTACCGTGGCTGTGCAAGGAATGCATCATTTGAAAACTGTATTCAGCAGCGTGGCTGCTTTTGTTGACCTTTTTTCCACTGGCACATTGCCATGTAAATAAGCAAACCCCAAAGTCCTTTGGGTTTTTTTTTTTTATTTGCCAGCGGCTTCTCCACTTCAAATTCTCAGCTGCTGGGGATGAGCAAAGCTCATATAATTTATGAAGCCTTCTATCTTAAAAACAAAACCTGAAAGGCTTTCTGGTGTGTTTGTTTCTATAGAAAGAGCTCTCTCTTGGCTTTTGTGTTGTTGGGGCTCAGCAAAGGGGTTGAAATGAAATACTGGGAGCTGAAATGAGTGGGACTTGCCCAGCAACCCCCCCAACAAGGGGCTCTGGGAGCTGTGCTGCAGCACAGGAACACTCTGCTCAGGCCTAACAAATAGCTGCTCTTAACTCACTGCTCTTAACCTTTGCCCTTCTTAAAATGAAGTTGTGCAGGTACAAAGTTTTAGCTCTGGTTTGCATCCCGTTGAAAGCTTATGGGCTCTCAGCATCACCCAGGGGGGCAAATTCTTAGTCTGGATTTTCATTTTGCTTTGACCCCAGCAGTGCACAAGCAATGAGTTTTGACCAAAGACCTATGTATTTATAAATATATAAATATATTTAGTCACCTAGTGCAGTGAGAGGTGTGGGAGCAGAGAGCTGCCCTGTCTGGCCTTCTCACCCTGGCCCATGGTCATCACTCTCATTTCATTCAAATTTGACCCCAAAAAAAGCATTTAACTACCAGCATTTGCTGACTGTTCCTTAATCCCAGCTCCACAGGCACTCTGCTGCCAGCAGCCCAATTTGTCAGGACAAAACAGTACAAACTACCCGAGGGAATGGCTGGGGCTGTGCCAGGGCAGGGTCAGGTTGGATCTCAGCAAAAGGTTCTTCCCCCAGAGGGTGGTTGGCACTGACCAGACTCCCCAGGGCAGTGGGCACAGCCCCAAGGCTACCAGAGCTCCAGGAGGGTTTGGACAACGCTCTGAGGGACAGGGTGGGGATTTTGGGGGGTCATGGGCAGGGCCCAGGATAGCACTGGATGGTCCTTGTGGGTCCCTCCCAACCCAGGAAATCCTACGGTTCAATAAACTATGGCATGGTGCAGATTTTTGGTTTACTGGGGTTTTGAGTTGTCTTTTTTGTTTCCCATCTTAAGTTGAAGTTTGACACACATTTTGCTAGAATAAGAATAGCCATTTACAAAAACATGCTTGCCAGGAGGAAAATTGCTCTGTGTCCCACAGAGACACCCCCTCTGGTGCTGAGTAGTTCTGTGCTGAAATGTTCTCAGTCAAAAGAACTGGGAATTAAGTCATGAGTGTCAGAAGGGAGCCCCTTTCACCCATTTGGCTTGTTTTCAGGTAATACATAAGGTATATCCAAGGGATCTCTGCTGACTGACACACTCAGTTCATCCATCTACATCCAGATAAACCCCATAGTTTAATATCCTGAGTTAGACACACAACAGGGATTATATTCCAGCTCCCTGATCTGAACTTCACCTGGTTTCCCGGAGCTCTCAGGGCCCTGAGTAGGTCTGATGTGACCTGAAGGCTTTTGTGGAATTCTGTGAATTCAGAATGAAGGATGAGCTGTATCAGTGTTCTACTTGAGAGTCCTCAGACATTTCACACAATTGCTGTTAGATTTAAATACCTCTGAACTGGATAAAGGAAACCTAGACCTGGTTCATGGCTGGGAACCCCCCAGTGAGAAGAGTGGGGAAGATTCTGGGCCTAGTTTTTGACATTATACCTAAAGTATTAAATGCCACCATTGGCTGCTGCCCAGGTTGCCATATTACCCTGGACTCTGATTTCAGGCAGCCAAACTGATGGCACCTCCTTCAGTATAGAGAGAACAAGGGAAGAACCCTTTCTTCCTTCCAAGGAACAGCATTAGTAACTGGTTGGCAGAGATACTTTTAATGGGTTGGGATTGGTGTTTCTGGCATCTCCTGCCTGGTCTGCAGAGGCAAAAGTGGGTCCTGTTCACACACAGGCAAAACTATAATGCTGCCTGAAAATGAGGCCGGGGGAGGTTCTTTGTCACAAAGTCCTAAAGACAAAATTAATTGGTGCTAAGAGAAGCTACTGGGGATGGGCTGCGAAAAAAGCTGGATAGGACTAATTGTGGGATGTACTTCCAGGGAAAGTGGAGGTGCCTGGGATCACCACGGCTCTTGTGCCTCCTGTTAAAGCCACCACATGTGGTTCACCACGTGGGTATGGAAAGCTTGGCATTCAGAACTGGCAGCAAAGGCTTGCCAGGAGTCCAGCAGTGCAATTATGGGCAGTCCTTCAGCTACGTGGGGATGACACTCATTCCTTGGTCCATACTCAGGGGTTTGTAATAATACTGCATTGCTCTATCTTGTTGTAATTCTCCCCTGAATAACATCAAATTAATTTCTCTTCAGGACTGCTGAGTACAAGCCAAAGCAAGGTGTGCCATGGCAGGAATCACTAAAAACCCTCCGGGGGCTGGATGCCTCTCTCAGATGAATTATTACCTATTACTACAAATGTGTCTTGATATTTGATTTCTATATATCTATAGAAGCAATCACAGCAGTTTAATGCCTTGACCTTTTATCTTTCACTGACTCACAGTGATTCAGTGTCTGAAAGACTCTTTATCACAAATTTCCCTTATTTTCCATGGCCAAAGTTAGGAGCTCAATCAACCCTCTATGTGTTCTTGTTGTAACTTCAACTGAGTGATTCACCTGCATTCAACAGCATTTGAGGCTTACAAGTTGCACAGCTCCTTCCTAAGGGAATATTTTACAGGAAACACAGAGGAATCAACATTTTGTTGACTCTTTGCAGTGATATTTTTTTTGCAGAAATTGGGGAGGTTGAAAGATACTGCATTATTTTCTTCTAGACTTTGAGCCTTTAGTATAATTTATGTCTTGATTTCAGGCTTTTCTGCCCCACTGCTGGTGGAGAAGCTTTGATTGGCTGGTTGGTTGGTGTTGTTTTGTTGTTGGGTTTTTTTTAAGAGAAAGAAAAGAGAAGATCTGAATTGTCTAAATTGCACTTCTTCATGTAGATCAAACAAGGGTAATTTAAGGAAAACACCACACACTTGAAGACCTGAAAACAAAACCCCCTGTCCATTGCAACCCACAGCTCATTCTATTTGTTTTGTGTTGCCATGTAACAGCAGTTTTCTCCTCCATCGTTTGAGTGCCCAGGTGTGTTAAAAACTTCAGGTGATGAAGAGCCTGTTGCATGTCTAGAAGTGATTCTTGTGGCTCCTTTCCAAAGATTGATTTTTTTGTTTTGGTTTTTTGTTCCCCCTTGGTAGTCTGGGTTCTACTCACAGTGAAATATCATCCCACTGTGAAACAAAAAAAGCTGTTAACTGTAGAGGTGTGTTCCCTAGGTTATTCTGTTTGACTCTAGTGAAGTTATGTCCTAATTTTTGAAGCCTATTTAATTACTGGAGGGATGTTACTGAGCATTGGCTCATAAATGCACATGTTGGTGAGTGTTTGCAGGGTCAGGCTCCCTCATTTTCTGTGGGGGATGTATTGTGAGTGTTGGGTTCATGGCATCTGTCACTTGTCAGCATCTTAAATCTCACAGAAACACCTTTCTACATTGTGTGAATATGTAATTAGGTAAAAAAACCAGCCCATGATAAAAACTGAATCACCCAAGTGAAAAAGCAAAGGGGAAACTTTAGGTCTGAATGCAGAATGGTTAGAATTATTCAGTGTGCTTCTTGCTGTAAAATCTCATGTGATGAGAGCTGTGGACACAGTTTAGTTCTAAATGAACCCTTTTTTAAATATACCAGTCCTGAGTGTGGGGAGGAGGAAGCTGGATATTGTCTCCATCGTTCAGGAGGAGTTGTTCTGGCAGGAGCAGAGATGGCATTCAGCTGTACAGGAATCAGCCCCCGACTTCTGTGCTTCAGCTGCATTTCTGACCTGGTAGTCCCTTTTCTGTGTTCTTTCTGTCTTATCTGAGCTAATACAAAGAGACAAGGAAACCTTCCTGGATACTTGGCTTATGACATTCCACACCCCCAGCTTCAAGATCAAAGCCAGACAGCTGAGGGTGAGGGAGAGGTAAAAGCCCTGGCTACTGCCATGGACAGAGAGAGTCACAGGAATAAGAACATGCATCTGCAGTGATGATTTTACTGTAACTGTCCACCTGCAATGGCTGATGCTGTAAGGGAAATACAGCTCAAAATCATGATAAAAACATAAGTTTTTTGAACACCATTTCAGATACCTCTGAGGCGGCTCTTGTTCCTGAAGGCTCTGTGATCACAGCAGTTGGGAAGTAAAGGAGCACCTTAACAACAGTCATAATGAAGGTAAAGCCTCTGTTTTGACTCAGAGTAATACGAAGGGCAGGCTGGGCAGGGATGAAGCTCTGGGCTGTGGTGGGTTGCTCTGCAAGTGAGTGAAGTGGATAGATGTGATCTGGATTTACCATGGGGTGCAATTCCCAGATGTAATGCTGGAAGGGCACAGGATTACAGGACATGCTGAGTTGGAAGGGACCCACAAGGATCATCAAGTCCAACCCTTAGCTCTGCACAGGCCCATCCCCAGAGTCACATGAGGTGCCTGAGAGCATCATCCAGACACTTCTTCAACTCTGTTATCAAGTAACAGAAAACTGGAGGGGCTTGTTACCCTTTAAAAGGCTTCTTTGTTTGCTTGGAAAGTGTGTAAAGATGAATGTGACTGTTTCTGATGCCAGCTAAAGATTAGTTTCAAGGTTTCCTGCATCTTTCAATTATGTAGAAGGACAATGAAGTTCAGCTATAGCTGAGACCTAGAAAATGAAAACAGCAGTAGCAACACAGACACTAAATCTGAGTGGATTACACTTTGGAAACTACCCCTTTGAGAAAGAAAAGTACAATTTTCATTCCATGAACTGAAAATGCTCTGGAATGAGGTAAATAGGCTGTGACAGCAGAAACAGGCAGACCAGAGAACAAAATATCATTCCAATTCCTGTAGGGAATGTTTCATTGGCACCTATAAAAAGGTGCCAATGAAACATAAAAAGGGAGGAGTAAAAAAAAAGGGAGGAGTAAAAAAACTTATAATTTTTCGGTATGTGCAAGAGAAATCACCTTTCTAGGCCACAACACAAACCTTTTCCAGGAATCTTACTGGAGACATCCAAGCTCTGTAAATCCCTCATATCACTGGACAGCTTTCTTTTTAAGCCAGTCCCAGGTAAACTGGAGAGAACAGCTCCCAAAGATGTCTTGTTGTCTTCAAAATGGAGATCCTGAACACGATGGGAAATGGGAAAATCAGTACTTCTGAGTGCACCAGATTCTTGGAATGGGGTTTCTAACCTGAACACAGAATCCCTTGAGGACCCAACATGTTGAGTTTTTAAGTGATGCTCTTTGCTGACTCTTCTAAACACCTCACAGGTGGAGCGATGCCGCTGTTAGAAATTCCAGAACCCCTCCACAAGGTTGTGGTGCTCACAGTACTGCAGCAAGCAAGGGAAGACAAGGGATCAGACCCAGCCAGCACGGGTTTAGGAAGGGCAGGTCCTGTCTGACCAACCTGATCTCCTTTTATGCCCAGGTGACCCACCTGGTGGATGAGGGGAAGGCTGTGGATGTGTCTCCCTGGACTTCAGCAAAGCCTTGGACACCGTCTCCCACAGCACACTCCTGGAAAAGGCTTGGACAGGGGCACTCTGGGCTGGGTCAGGAACTGGCTGAGGGCCCAGAGAGTGGTGGGGATGGAGCTGCATCCAGCTGGGATCTGGTCACCAGTAGTGTCCCCAAGGATCAGTGTTGGGCCCAGTCCTGTTTAATGTCTTTATTGAGGATTTAGATGAGGGCATTGAGTCCACCATCAGCAAATTTGGAGATGACACTAAGTTGGGGGGGAGTTGATGTGCTGGAAGGCAGGAGGGCTCTGCAGGGGGACCTGGACAGGCTGG
>NW_016690478.1:109945-134558 GCF_001604755.1 Lepidothrix coronata
AGCCGGGAGGGTTTGAACTTTGCTCCCAGGAACCAGCAGTAAGACAAGAGGGCTGGGTCTTGAGCTGTGCCAGGGGAGGTTTAGGTTGGATATTAGGAAGCAATTTTTTCCAGAGAGAGTGCTCAGCCATTGGAATGGGCTGCCCAGGGAGGGGGTGGATTCTCCATCCCTGGAGGTGTTGAAGGTGAGACTGGATGTGGCATCAGTGCCATGGCCTAGGAACCACAGCGGGGTTGGATCAAGGGTTGGACTTGATGATCTCAGAGGTCTTTTCAACACGGCTGATTCTCAGTGATTCTGTGATTTTAGGACTGCAAAGCCTCTTCAGTGTAATGTTCTGATTGACATCACCGGACGAGCCGGATTGTCCCCATCAATTGATCACTTGAGATGGTGACACTCACTGGATTCGGGAAGGTGAAGTCTGTGAGAAGTCAAAGGCTCATAAAGGAAAGCAATTGCAAGTGAAAGATTTGCACAATTATGGTGTAGCTCTTATTTCTTTTACTTCCCTTCTGGCTAGGAAGATTGTAAATTTTTAAAAGTATTTTTTAATATTTTTATTTACTGAAAAAATGGGGATAAGGGAAGAAATGCACCAAGTTTAGGTTTTCCTAGTGAAAATAGAAAATGTGGAATATGTTCTGGCCCTGTTATTAAAATGTTCCAGTGGATTTGGCCCAAATATTTGTAAATGTTTTATTTCAAGTACTGTGGGAAAAGCAAAGGAAGGGAAAAAAAAGTTTCTTCATTGACTTGCTGGGGCAGGAACTGAAGAAGGGAGGAGTGGTGATTGTACTCACTGTCATCCAAACAGGCAACCTGGATGGAATTTTGTCATTGTGCAAATTTAAAAAAAAATATTATCCAGATCAGGACATTTTATAATCATGTGTTTGCCGAATTGAAAGAGAACTGGGTATTCCCTTTAATGAACATTTAATCCAAGGATTTGGAGTCTTTTCTGAAAAGCAAACCTGTAGGACAGCCAACATCTGTGGCTGGTGCTGCTCTCCTGCCAGAAAACTCGCTTTGACACAATATTGCAGGCACTTACAAAGCTCTTTTTGGCTACTCCCTTACCAATGTGATGATGTTATTTGAGGACCATTATTTCAAAGTACCCCCAATTAAAATGTTTTTTATTTCTTATAAATCTTCTGCTATTTCTTCTGCCAGCTGATCTGGTGTTTACGACTCCCAGGGCTTGCAGAAATAATCTGTAATTGTTCTTTCTTTCCACTCCCAATATTAAGACACTTTTCCTTGTGTTTACCACCACACCTCTTTGTCTTCTGATGGAATTTTATATTCTGCTATTCTCTCCTAATTCCCTTTTAAGACCAGTAGGGGTGCAATCATTGTATCAGGAAGCAATAAACAGATTTATTTTACGCTTTTTGCAACAAAGAATTTTGAAGCCCAGACTTTCCAAGAACTTGACTTTTCGGATACACTGAAAATGAGCAAAAGGAAACATTGTGTCAGTTATACAAAAACCAGAAGATGTTTTCTTGATAAAATCAAAGGATTTTACAGAGATACATGAATTGCAGTGAACTCTCCCCAGAGCACTAACAGGGTCTGATGAGCTTTTTTGATGACTTCTTGTCTTGGCTTTGTGCTCTTTTTGGAACAGTGATCTGAAATGTTTGGTTGGTTTTTTGGTGGTGGTGCTTTCTTGGTTTTTTTTCCCTCCCCATCCAAAATGAGGCTTTCATGGAAAACATCTTTTTTACATCCTTATGTCTGTGTAGAGAGCAAGTTCTTGGTGTGAACTCGTGCAACACTCCATTCTTAACTCATCAACAGGTGCCAAGAGCAGCTCAGAATTATTTCAAATTAATCACAGGACTAACATCTTCAATAAAAGCTGGTAAGGAATAAAATGGTTTGGGCTTTGAAGTTGACATTCAAATAACTATTTCTTCTGATACAGTTTGTCAGGTCTTAAATGCCATAAGATTGATTTCTGACAAGCCCTTGTTAATTAACTGTGTTCTTTTGGCCTAAAAGTCAGGCATTGAATTTCAGAGAATGGTTAGGTTGGAAAAGACCATAAAGATCATCCAGTTCCACCCCTTGCCATGGGCAGGGACACTTTCCACTACACCAGGGTGCTCCAAGCCCTTTCCAACCCAGCCTTGAAGAATATTCTTGTTGTTCAACCCATGCTTGTTTGGTTAATAGTCAGAAAAAGGAAGTTGTGAATTAGGAAAAGGGGAGGAAAAAAAAAAACAAACCATCTTGAACCAAAGGAAAGAAAACAACCACAGATTTGCTGCTTCAGGAGCAGGATTAGTGTCCTTTCTCCCTCTGGATCCTTGCACACATCTTATGAGATTCCCCTCCAAGAAAGAGAGCTGAGGTGGGAATTCCTGCCAGGGGCATTTCTTTGCCAGTCTCTGCAGCTCCAGTGCAGCTTCAGAGCACAAGGGACACTGAGAAAAGTGTTGACCTCTTTGTTCTTCAGGTTGCATTTGGTTTCTTTGCTCTCCTCTTTTTCCAGTGCCACTTAGGTTTTTGTAATTAAGGACTGACCTTCCTTAATGAATCACCTGCCTGTGACATCTGCACGTTGTTCCCCAGGGCAGGATCCCAACCAGCCTCAATCGAGGTCGGACACTTTCACCCTCCCAGGAGAAGAGGGACAAAGTCCTGGTCTAACCATCTCTTCTCAGTCATCTCTTCCTTGTTTTTCCCCTCCATTGAAAACCTGGACATGGATTTTCATGCTGTTCCTCCACCCAATCCCTGGGACAGGTGCACCTGTGGCAGGAGCTTGTCCACAGATCCCTCCACTTGTAATCTCCACCAAGAGACTCTTCAAAGCTTGTACTCACAAACTAAAACTTTAAAGTTGCCTTGCTCAAAAAGAGACAGAAAGGCAGGCAGAGGAATGACTTCAGACCTTGGTACTGGAAGAGCTGAGTCCCAGAAACCAGCCCTTCCCATGGAGCCTTGGGACCATCCAAAACACCAAGTGCTTTGATGAACATCCAGATCCTTTATTTTGCATTGATGGGAGTGGGGGAGAAAGTCAGAAGTCACAAGTGAAGTGGTGGATACCTGTCTTTATTATTATTATTATTATTATTATTATTATTATTATTATTATTATTATTATTATTATTATTATTATTAGACTGAAAGTATTGATTCTGCTTTCTGCTTCTTAAAGATTTGTTCTCTTTTTTTGTTTTGGACTTGAATAAGAAACAGTGTTAGCTGGGATGCCATCTGCATACTCTCTTCTCATGGTGGCTGAGGAGCAATCCAGGTAGACTCCAGCTGATCAAAGCTCTCCATAGTAACCAGCAGCAACTCCAGGTAATTTTTTACTGAGAGAATCATTAGGAAACATAAAAACACTTCAGACTGCATGTATTTGGTAAAGACAGGCAATTATGCCAAAAACTGCTGTATCTGAGCTCATCTTGAAGCAATTCCTTAAGGTGATAAATTATCATCACTCTGACCCCACACAGGTTTTGGTAGAGCTGTGTGTGTGTTTGTTATGCATCTGAATGCCTGGTTCCTTAAAACCAAATAAGTTTTGCTATTGTTTGTTTCCTGGGAACAATTGTAATTAAATCAGAAGGCCCCTTATAAAAATTTTGCTTATTTCTGGCAAAACCTTTTCTGAAGGCTCTGCTAACTATTTCAGTCTGGCCCCAAGTTTTGGAAAGGCCATTTGTATTCTTCTACCTATTTCTGTGTTTTGTTTCATTTATGTAATTTTTCTGTGTTATTTTAAAAGCATAGAATCACTGGAATTTGGAAAAGACTTTTAAGACTGAGTCCAAACATAATCCTGACACTGCCAAGGCCACCATTAAACTGTGTCACATAAAACTCAGTGTCACATCTACATGTCTTTTAAATCCCTCAAGGGATGGTGACTCCACCACTGCCCTGGGCAGCCTTTTCCAATGCTTGACCACACTTTCCATGAAGAAATTTTCCCTATATCCAATCCAAACCTCTCCTGGCACAACGTGGGGATGTTTTCTCTCGTCCTGTTCCTTGTTCCCTGGGAGCAGAGCCCAATCCCCCCCCGGCTCCACCCTCCCATCAGGGAATTGTAGGGGGGCAGAAGGTCCCCCCTGAGCCTCCTTTTCTCCAAGCTGAGCCCCCCCAGCTCCCTCAGCTGCTCCTCATCAGATTTGTGCTCCAGACCCTTCCCCAAAACCCATCTTGTCTTGTCCCAATGTCTTCTCTTCTGTCCCTCTCCGTCCATCCCGATTTATAATTTCCCAGTTTACACATTTAAAAGAAAACAAAAATCTGGCCAGTCTCCATTTCCAAGTGCCTTTGATTCTAATTTCATTTTTGGTCATAATTTTATTCATCATTTCAAACCTATTTAGTTGGTTTTCATGGCTCTAGTTCCTTAATCCCCACTCTGGTGCCACGCTGCATTCTTCTCTGAGCACTGCCTGTGTGACATTGGCACTTCTGCTTTAATAACAATCTATTACATATTTAATGTGTTGCCGCAACACCACAAAATGCTTTACACAGAGAAGTCACCATTATTACAAACAGGGAGAAGGAGGCAGAGAGTGAAGTGGCCTTTATGTGACAGAAACAGGCCAGATCTGCTGATTCCCAACCACTTTCCAGTTACAGGTCGGAACCATGAGTCCCATGAACAGCAACTCAGTAAAAACAAATGTAACTAATTATTACGAATCTCAAAGTTGCCTGAATGTTCTGATTTTCCTCTAGAAAACAAAGCAGTTTGAAAGTTTAACATCAGTTAATTCAGTCCCCTCTCGAATGCTTTGATGGAAGGGATGGTTTCAATCTTGTTACATCTAATAGGGCTGAGGAGAAATAGAAAGCAATTAATTCTTACTCATTTTATCTTGGAATGTGGTGGGATTGTGAGACTTTGTTTTCAAGCTGCCTGGTTGCTGTGCTGGGTGACAGTGTGACAGTGCTGCAGCCTGGACACAGGAATAAATATCCATTAATGTATCTAAAGAGGGGCTACAATTTGCATCTGTGCAGCCTCTCTGCTGGCCAATTGCAAATTAAAAGATATAAAATCTCTGCATGGCACAATCCCAGACTGAGTGAATCCATCTGTTCCTGGGAGATCTGCAGCTCAGAATGCAGCAGGGACCAGGGGATGCACCAACTGCTGGGCTCCAGCTGAGAGCAAGCAGGATCAAAAAAATCATCTGGAATAAGGATGGAAATGTGGGGGAAAAATGCTGGAGTTTGTTTCCTCCACAGGAGCTGGTATGAGGCTCCTTCCCAGCGAGGAGGCCGGGGCTGCACAAGGAGCTGGGAGGGGACACAGCTGAGACAGCTGATCCCAGCTGACCCCAGGGATATTCCAGACCGTCCAGCATCATGCTCAGTGTGTAAAGCTGGGAAAGAAGGAATGGGGGGATGTTTGGAGGGATGGTGTTTGCCTTCCCAAGTCACCATTACTGTGATGGAGCCTGGCTGTCCTGGGGGTGGCTGAACCTGCCTCCCACAGGAAGGGGGGAATGAATTTCCCTATTAAACTGCCTTTATCTCAGCTCTCCAGTTTTCTCACTTTTACCCTTCAATTCTCTCCTCCTTGGGGCTGAGCTGCCAGTTGGGGTTAAAACATGACACCCCCCAACTACAGAGGGGTCCCCCCTGCCCTGCAGAACCTGGGCTGCCCTGGGAGCAGAGGCAGCAGCTCCAGTCCAGTACCATCCAGCACCCCTGCTCTAGGGCAGCTGCCCTCAGATACCACCAAGATAGTGAAAAAAAATATTTAAAATAATAAATTATTAAGAAGATAATGGATTTTTAAATAATTTCCTAAGAAAAATGAGTGCATTTAGTCCTAACGTTCCAGGAGATGCAAGAATAGGATTTATGCAGCCCATGGATTTTGGGATGTGCCAACTCATGAGGCAAGACTAGACTTGGATATTCAAGACTTTAATAACTTCCTTTAAGTAAATGAAACCACAGTGATAATCTATAGACAGGTCACAGTACTGTCAGTAAAGGACACAAGGCTTCACCCTCTAATCTTGGTAAACTTAGTTTTGGGAACAGGCAGGATGGAGGGAGAAATGGCCAAAGTTCCTCCTGGCCCTGCAGCCAGCACCCCACATCCTGGGCTTTGGATTGCTGAGAAGTGAGTTCTGAATGGTTGAGAGCTACAATTTCTGCAGCTCTGAGCCCACTACAGCAGCAGACAACTCGTACCCTCTGAAGGAAATGCAGATGTACGAGTTTCTGGTGTAATCACTGTCTGTAGGGGGATACAACTGGCAAGGACTATTTCAAAATATTCATCTTGAAATGCTCTGTTTATTCAACTTAAATATTTTGAAAGAAAGTGCTAATAATGACAGGATTTGAGCTTTGAAATTAATGTGTTTTTCCCTTTAATTGCATTGCATTGTAAGAATTAACAAAATTACTTCCTTTCAAGAAAGGAGAGAAAATCAACAACTTATTCAAAGCAGTGTGAACTGGAAGGTGATTCAAGTCAACTGGAAAAGTCCCAAATGATGTCCTGCTGGTTGATGTTGCTGCCCAAGGAGCCTCTCCTCTGTCATGGAGGGGAATGAATGGGTGACAGGGGACAACTGGCCTGTGAAGGTTTGTGCATCTAGGAAAGAACTAATAAGTGGAAAAAAGCAGAAGTTCTGTTGGAAATAACACTGAGTCTTGAAACAAAGTCCTGGTGCTGGTAGCAGTTCACCCCAGCACATCCTGGGGAGTTAAAACCTGTGTCAGTGCTGGGCAACTGCAGCTCAGGGGTGTCTGTGCCTCTCCAGAGCTGCCCTGCTGGCTCTGGCTGCTGGGGGTCCTCAAAGGAGCTGGAGAGAAGGGAAGGATCCATGAATGAATCCCAGGAATGGCATTCAGCATTCCTGTTGGGCTACACCATGAACTGGCAAGGAAGTTCAAACTGGAATCTGCCTCCTGTGTCTCTGCCAATAACCACAGAACATGTGCTTGCTTTTAATAAAACCAGACAGTCATTAATGTTGGAAAAGACCTCTAAGACCATTGAATCCAACTGTTAACAATATTGGCTCAACAGTATGTGGCTGGAGGATAAAAAGCTGTATTGCTTTAAAAATTTACTAATTTGCTGAATTCAAATAAAAGTGGGATTTGGTGAAGCAAGCTGAGGGTTTGTGTCTGAACATCTGGCTGTAGATGTGACCACTATTGTGTGTCAGGGATCTGCAGGACTCTGTTCCACCCCTGTGGGAAATACCATGCCCAAAGAGGTCTGGTTTGTGTCAAAACAAACACTGGATACGTTGCTTCATATGAAACAGAGTGTTCATCAAGAACAGTAATGAATTAGTTGGCTATAAAAACCCTTCTGTTCTCAGAACTAAAATGTGATGCACTTATAACAGAAAGGGCACTTTTTGTAAGACATTGAAGTCTTCTTTATATGTTTTGAATATATTTTACTAAATCAGTTGCCTGGAAATGGAGTTTAATTCTGGAATTCAATGAATGTTGAACAGTTGTTTCCTCTCTGCACTGTTGGTTGTTTTATAGGTACTTCACATGCACCTTCTTCAGTCATGTCTTCTGAGAGCCAGTGTTACATGGATTTATTTGGATGGGAAATGGTTCCTCAGTTGGGATTATCCTTTTTGTCTCTCTCTGGATTATTTTACCATTCACAACTGCAGGTAGAATTGCAAACACAGATGCATCACTGGTTAATGCAGTGGTGTCTGTCCTCTGCCTCCCTCTCCAGTATCTCCCCCAGTGTGTTAACTGCATTTTTTCAATGATAAGAATTGATTTGGAAAATCACTCTGACAACTCCTCTGCAAAGTGCTCATCAAGGAGTCATCAAGGACTCAGGCTTTTGCCTTCTTGCATGTCTTTGCATTGTCGAAATTTTATTGTCTAGGCTTTGTTGCAGGACCTCCTGATGCTTTCTGCATGGTACTCTGTCTTATGGATCCTGGAAAAGAACTGGATACCATTTGGCAACTATGAGCATCCTGTGAGTCCTTTTGGACTTCTTTCCTTTCTGGAAAACATCCATTCTTCCCTAGCCTTTAAGCAACTGTTGGTACAAAACTAGTCTTGGACTTAATTTTTGTCCTGTGACAGCTCAGTATGTTTAAGTGCCTTCATAAAGGCACTGCTGAAAGATGCATTTAAGTAAAATAATAAATCTGTGGTGTATCAACAACAGATCTTTATCTCTCCTGTTGATGCCTTAACATTTTTAGATCTCCAGGGCAAGAGCTCTCTCTGCTCTTATCTGAGTGTTTGACCTACTTGAGACTTTAATAACTTTTATTAGTTATTTAATAAGTTATGTAAGACATTTAGTAAGTTTTTTATTCAGTGCAGTGCTGTGGTGGGGTTTTTTGCTCCATAATCATTCCTCCTGTGTTTTACTCCACAGGAATCCTGAGGAAAATCACACATCCAGCTGCTCTGTAACTGAACTGTCTGACCAGCTGCTCCAGGGCAACATCCAGAGCTCCATCCCTCTGCTCCTTGGCTGCCTGGTTGAGCCCCAGGAAGCTGTTCATGGTGTCTAAAAATGATACCTCTGCCCTGTGTCCAAGTGTGTGTCCCACTGCACACGGCAGACATGTCACCTCTGTTCCCATCCCAAGCCAGAAATCTGGGCTCCCATCCTCAGGAAATCACCCTCTGTGGCTTTTTCAGTCGAAAGGTTTGTTTTAAACAGTGCTCAGAAGTGGTTTTTCACAGGCTGTGAGACAGTTTATCGTGTTACACTGACCCTTTTTTGTTCTGTTTCAACAGCTAAAAATTAGGGGTGATTTCTGTGGTGTTGCCTAAGGATGCATCTCACTGAGTTTGTCTTACACTCTGTCATGGTTTGAGATAGCCCCAAAATCCAATCCCCTAGTCTAAGCCCCCTCCCACATCTCAATCCAATGTGAGATGGGTTTTTCCAGACAAAACACACCAGACTCAGAATGGGGGAAAGGGAATATATTACAATGACTGTACAGATAAATACCATATCACATTATACACACGATCACAATATCTCTACCATGACATATAGTATTTACAATGGACCAGATCTCTTCTCCCCTCCAAATAAAAGTCCAGGAGGGAAAGAAGGACAGATCCCTTCCAGTCTCTAAACAGCAGGAGCATCTTCCAAGGCAGCAGGTTTCTTCTTCTCATGCATGCAGCAGCTGTGGCTGGCTTTCTGCCAGCACTCACGAGGGAGGTATCCAAGCAGGTGCCCTGTTCTCAGGCTGCCACC
This sequence comes from Lepidothrix coronata, assembly GCF_001604755.1. Taxonomy (NCBI): domain Eukaryota; kingdom Metazoa; phylum Chordata; class Aves; order Passeriformes; family Pipridae; genus Lepidothrix; species Lepidothrix coronata. The sequence continues at coordinate 119,187 of NW_016690478.1, forward strand.
GTGGCAGCAGTGCGAGGGGGGAGCCAAGGTCAACTCCCCCCGCATTCCATCTGACTGTCCCGGTCCAGCTCCGGGACCTCTTTGAGCTTCTTAGCTCCTCTCTCTCTCCGGTGCTGCATGTCCAAAACTGCTCTCCAAAATAGGAGTCCATGTCCCTCCTTTTCTCAGAGGGGTCTCAAGGGAGTTTTGGGGTCTGGTATCAGTCTTACCCCAAACTCTGTAGCTCTGCTGCTCTCTCTCTCTCTCTCTCTCCGGTTCAGGTCTTATCTGTCCTGGCTCTGTGCCACTGTTTCTCTGGTCAGTGCCGGCTGCTGCTCTGCGCCCATGGAGAAAAAACATCTCCTGGCATAACTACAGACGCTTAGTCCAGTCTAGCACTGTTCCAAGTCTCTGCAGCCTCCAACTGGGGCTGGGGGGGGGGCCCAGAGGCCCCGAGGGGCTCAGAGCCCCTACCTCGTGGCTCACAACATGGCCACCACTCCTCAACAACCCAAACTACCACTCATCTCTTCCGGTGAGCTTGTGATATGTTTACATTTTTGCAGGAGCGCCCATTGGGCAAAACTTCAAAACATCCAGGGGTTTCCACCCCTTGGGGTCTACTACTTTTCAGCCTCTGGGGGAAAAACCAAGGTCCAAACCACCACAACTCTAAACCAGCTTCTGAGCAGCTCACAGCCCGTTCAGAACAATCTCTTCTCTGCAGTGCCTGGCCTGGGACATGCCAGAGGAAGGATGCATTTCCTCCAGCAGAAAATATCAAGGCTAGGGACAAAAGAGCAAACCTTTCTGTCTGTTCAGAGTGTGTATTTGGATCCCCTTCTACCAGTGTAATGCACAGAGAATTTCCAGGACAAACCAACTGCGACTGCACTCCCCTTGTTCATGGCTGGGCACATTCCTGTGACCAGGACTGATCCAACAAGCAGTGGTGGAGCAGAGCTGGCTGTAGAGCTCAGCCACCAGCTAAAATCTGCTGAGTGTGTTTGAGTCTTTGTCTAGAGCATGGAATTGGCTTAGAATGGGAGAGGACTCCTGGACAGCTCTGGAGAATCAGCCCTTTTCTGTGGTGTGGATGCATCGAGGTCATCGTGGTTGATCCTTGGTTTCACAGTGGTGTCAATGTGGACCAATTTAATTTAGGCAAAGATGCCAAACTGCACCAGGGCTAAACCAAAGGCCAGGATTTGTTACTCTGGCTTTGCTGTTTGGGGCAGATAAACTGTCAGTATTTAGAACTGAGAGGATTCCTTGTATCTAAGCACAGGAGACTCAAGGTGTGGTTTGAGCTGTTCGAATTTCTCTGCTGGATTAACCTGGGCACCTCTAAAGGTCTTCTTTAAAAGCAAAGAAGAGAAAGCTCCTGTTTAACCTCCTGGAGGCTCATCAAACCCCACAGCTGTCACGGTGCCCAAGATCTAATTTTAAATGGGCCAGGAGCAAAGTTGGGGGTTAGTGCAGACACTTTTAACTGTGTCCTTTGGGTACCTAATTTTTTTGAGGTGTAATGTTCTTGTCCTGTCAGCACAGAATCACAGAATATTCTGAGTTGGAAGGGTCCCACAGTGAACATCCAGTCCAGCTCTTAATTGAATGGCCCCTACACAGGATTGAACCCACGTCTTTGGCATTTTTAGCACCAAGTTTTAACCAGCTGAACTAATCTCAGGGTCATCAGTCACCAGCACATCTTCATTTCACTGAATAACAGCCCCCCAAATCATAAGTCTTGGAAGTTTTATTGGCGCACAAAACTGAGTTTGTGTTTTTAGCAGTTGTCTTTCCTTCCCAAAAGGAGCTGCAGGCAGACCCTGTCCCTCAGAAGCTGCTGGGATCAAGGCTTTGTGACCAGGTTTGCAGCAAACCCTTTTTGCAAGAATGCCTGTTTAAACTCATGAGAAAAATAGACCACAGTAGACATTCAAGAGAAACTTGTAATTCCTGTTGGACACCAAAACAAAAAATTAAAATTTTTCAATGTCTTTGTCCCACAAACCCTTTCCTAGAATTATGAGAAATATAGGATTTATATTTCTCTGGGGAAAATGGAAAAATAAATCAATATGTGGTAAGGCAAACTGCAGGAGGAATTTTAGCTCAATGAATCTGTCCAGGCTTCCCTTTCTGCTGCCTCAACTCTTCAACACTTCTGTTTAAGGTACACACAGAGTGAAAGAGCCAATGCAGAGCATTAAAGAAATGTTGAAAGGCACCATTTTTCCTAGCAGTGTGATATTTTGACATTGCCATCCCCTTCCTTTTTTCCAAGCCTGCCAGGGAATTTGGTCTCCACAAAACATAGTTTTCAGTGAATTTGAGTAATTTGTTAAAGATGTTGCTGCAATATTTCCCCTCTAATTCTTTCCCCGAAGCTTTAGACTGAAAAGTTTGAATGTCATATTTAAATAGAAGCACAGCTATAAATTTCCACTGGGTTCCCAGATTCTGAGTCTGACAATTAATACATTTCTGTCCTTTTTTTTGTCTTTTATTTTCACAGTTGGCAAACTTTACAGGCTTATTCTGCAGGTCTGAAGAAGATCTTGCTCCTGTTTTCAACGAATGCTGTAGTGGATTCTTGGATAAAATAATTTGAACAGATTTTGCTCATTGGACTGTACTGGCAAAACCTTAAGCCTGTTTCTTAAGTGTTAATCTGAAACAAGGACAAAATCCCAACTCTGGGCCAAACATTTGCCCTGACTGATGGGATGGGGACAGGGCAAGTCAGGATGGGCTCGTGCCCACGAACAGGCTGGGAGCAAACCTAGATCAGGAAAAGAATGGTTTCAACAATGAAATAATTAAAATGGCTTACATATAATTTTTAGATTTGTAAAAAACGTTGTATTTTAATACTAATTATGAATAAAAATCCTCGTTGAAGTGCCACACAACATATTATTGCAGCCAATTATCCCACCTGGAGTGTGCAAGGGCAAGCACACGAGTCAGGCTGTGCAGGACACGGACTGTGATTCACTCCTTGGATTTCCTGAGCTGAGCTCCCACGTGGAAAACTCCATCCACAACCTCCCTGGGGAGGATTGGCAGCATTGCAGCCAGAAGTCGAGGGAGCTGTGGGGCTCAGAGTCTTAAAAAAAGGGATCTGGGAGATTCCAAAAATGACATCAAGCTCTTGCAGCACGTGGGCATTTGAAACACAAACCCTGTTAGTGTAACAGAGGTGACTGTGCTAAACATACAAGGATCTCATTTTCGAGTTATTAAAAATAAAAGTAGTATTTATTTAAGACTCTTTCTGAAGGAAATACATTTGAAGTTTCCATTTTGGACAGGGAAGTGAGAATCCTTTCTCTCAGTAATTAGTTAAATGTCAGATTGGGGAGGTTTGTGACTTCGGTAAAATCTGTCCCTGGAAGTTTTTTATTCATCAAGACTTTCTTTAAGTTTTTTTTTCTTTTTTTTATCTAGCAACTGAAACATCTTTCTCTGCCATCTTTATTTCTTCAGACTCACCGAAAATCTATAAAATCCAACATTGCTAATCAGGCAAGGACAATCTGAATTGCAATCTGGTTGTTCTGGTTTTGAGTTCCCCCCCCCCCCCAGACGTATTACTCAACACACACACATATTTTTATTTCGTTCACAAATCAATTTGAAGTTTCAAACTTTGGCCAGATTTTCTGAAAAATAACGAAACCCAAGCAAAAATTACAAGCCACCTAAAGCTCAGGTTATTTTTCTGCCCACAGAACACGGAAGGAGGGAGGGACAATTGAACCTGAAAAAGCTCTCCTTTTAAGTGTAGCTTGTGTCTTTTCAGCCTGAGGAATGTTGAAATGCACTGTGAAAAATCAATTTCATATATTAAAGGAAAATACAGCATTTGAAACACGAAACTAACAGCGTAAAACTTATCTGGCATTTTGGAAACTGAAAGCAAGATCGAATAAGGAAAAAATTTATAAAGCATATGGGAGCCAGGAAAGTAGATTAAAACTGTAGTAGATTAAAACAACTCAGTGGACTTTACATGAAACAGAAAGTGGGGTTAAATTATACTTTAATTCTTTGAGAAAAGCTTTTCAACAAATACTTTAAATCAGAATGTTACAAGTGTCATTTTAATAACTCAAAACTTCCTGTAAACAGCCAGCTGGCAGGGATCTGTATGTGTGTGTATACACTTTATGTGTATATATAAATATAGATACAAATATAAAATATTTATATATATATAAATATATATATACTTTGTGGATTATTACATTTTTAAGGATAAAGAGAACCATAATCACAATTTGCATGAGCGTGGCACTTGCTGAGTTTGGATTCTTTAAAATAATCTCCTAGAACCAGACACTTTGGTCATGAAATAACATCAGCAGAGAACTGCCATTTTCACAAGAGCTGGAATAGGTTTTGCATCAGATATTTGTGGCAATTACAGAGAAACACAGTTACTGAAACACTCCCAAAACTCATTCAGTGGATTTTCCCCCAAACATTAAAAACACCTGCGGTTATGGGGAGGATTTTTATCTTCTCGTAAATACCTGAGGAGCTTCACAAATGTCATCCCTGCACTTACCCTCCCCGGAAAAGCCAACTTTCATTAGCAGAGGGCTTGAAGGGAGCTCAGCTGGGGAACCACAGTCACTTTTAAAAACGAGCTGTATTATCTCCTGTTTCGTCCGGTTCTAAATTAAGTATAATTGAGAAAATGAAAAAAAAAAAGGAAGTCCAAAAAACCCCAAATATTTTTTTTTTATTAGAGCTTTAAAGAGGTGCTTTTTGTATTTCAGGGCTGCATTAGAGCTCGACTTTCTTACCATCCCCTCCTAGCATGAAATAAATACAACTAGTTTTCCATATATGTTGCATATTGGAAACACTCCAGTCTCAGTGAGCACAAAGATAAAACAGCAGACGACAATTTTTCCTTATAAAACTGAGAGTTAAACAGTGACTATAAACACTGGTAGGAAACCATAATTTTAAATTTTGTTTCTTCTTTGGCAGTTTAAGCAATGCCCATCAATCCAAGGGTCTTGGCAAATCAACTCCTTGTATTTTAAAGATATAAAAAATTCTACTCGGAAATTTTATGACTGAATAATAAAAGTTTAATTGAGAATGGCTCAGAAGGTAAAAAAGCTACTACAAAAAAGGAAATATTCTACAAAAAACCAGCATGGATTTTAAATTAAAAGATTCTGAGCATCGGTGCAGCATCAACCTGAGCTTTGGCTTTGTATGGATAACACAGAAATATATTTCTCCTCTTATTTGTGTTAGTGATAATAATCACACACAAATTTGGTGCATCAATCTAAAACAAGTCAGGTTGTAATTTGGGAAAAAAAAAATTCCTACAAAAGATAAATTCCTGGCAAACAGGAAATGTCACATCGAGATCTGTGGGTACAAACCTGTATCTGTGGAGACCTATTAAATATATTTTTAAAAGATTGTGAGATTCCTTTTATACAAAGTGATTTCCAGGCATTGCAAGAAGAAATCCTTGGTGTTTGCAGCACCAGTTCAAGATATAATATATATATTGAGATATATAAGCACCTCTCTTTATAGATTTCTCTAAATTATGAGGTAATGACAGATATTTTCAGCAGCTTGTTCAAGGGATAATTTAGCCATTAAAATAGTCAGCTTTCCTCCAGAATATTGACTTCAGAAATATGGTACACATGAATCATGTTCCTTCTAATCACACAGTAACTTTGAGCCTTCACCAAAATCTCCTCTACGTTGACAGCTGAAAAGGAAAACATAAAATCCAGAGCAAGACAAATTCTGGAACAACCAAGAAATGGTATCTTTTTTTACAACATGCAGCATCACTAAAGGATTGGGGAAAAAGAGGCAGGAATTGGAAAGGAAGTGGACAGGACTTGACTTGAGGAGCAGACTCAGCTCTGTCCTACCTGAGCAGAGAGCAGCTCCAAATCCCCTCTAATGCAGCTGGAGCAGCTGCTGCCTTTAGGAAGCTGCAGCCTCTCAGGAAATAAGAAATCTGGCACCAGGTCCCCAAAAATGACACACGTGAGTGTAACATAAAAAGGAGGTAGAAAAAAATCAACACCAAAATAGTAAAGGCCAAACCCACACTGCCTCCCCCCCAGATCCACCAATCTTCCCATCTCCCTGTTCAGAAGCTTTTATTGCTGGCTTCCAAATGGAACTCACCTGAAAAGAAAATGCACTGGGGTATAGTCAGCTTGATTATGTTCTCCTCCAGATGTGGCATCGACTGCAGGGCCGTTCAGGGTCTTCTTCCTGGTTCTAATTTGTGGGGAAATTCATGGGACATCTTGATTAATTTGTGGCCCTGTGAAAATCTAAGTAGAGACTTTTCACAAAAGCAACGCAGGTGTTGTGCTGGGAGCAGTGGCATTCCTGGTGGTACCTGAACACAACCTGGCCCAGGCTCCTTCAGAGCCTTCCCTCCTTTGGGCTTTTTCCCAGTTCTGTGATCATCAGGATCATCAGGCTCTGATGGACTCTGATTCAGTCACTGGTGGATTCTCCCTGTCCAGTCACTCCAGCTGTGCCGGTCCCGCTCCAATGGGAGCTGGTTTGCAGAGCCACAGGAAGGCTGGAGCTGCTGTCACAGGGGGTCACCAATTCCTGCAGCCCTTCCCTTCCAGCTCCTCAGCTCCAGCTCGTGGCTGGCCTGGCTTTGCCATTTCCCAGCCACTGGCCCACCTCTGCACACCAGGACTGAGACCAGCTGGTGCAAATCAAAGCTTGTCCTAATATAGTCTTGGGCAAAGAATAAGAGAAATGTTATGGTTTCAGGCTATTTCTATCCATTTCCAATATAGTCTGGCAGTCTTAAACAGGAAGAGAATCAATCCTCTAGCAAATATTTCTCACTGGTAACTGGAAAAGTTCCCAGCAACTGGACCAACTCAGCTTTCTCTTCCTTTTATTGACCACACAGCTCTTGATGTAAATGTTTAATATTAATGTGATTTCTTTGACATATCAGTATTTTTTTTCCTGGCTACATTGTGTGATTTCAGACACTCTTGAAAGCTCTAGTCCCTTCTGCCCCACCTTATTTTAGGGAACAGTCTTTGCAAATTCTAATTTATCTGATACTGGACAGGTATAATCTAAGGGGAGGGATACAGGTAAATAATGTCAGAAAAATTATAGGCAAAATATATTTTGAAAGATAATTCACCTTTTGAGAGTAGGCTACATAAGAATTTAATCTACAAACCTTTTCATCAACCAGCTCACTTAATCTGCTAATCCAGACTACTGTACAAAGCAATCTCTATTTTCTCTCATCTTTTGTGAAGCCATGTTATGGCATAAACAACTTCCAATTCCATCAGTGCTGGGAAACACAATATAGCTTAATGCCAAAAATGAAAGGGAAGCACATCATGGATAAGACATGTGGAAATGGAATTGTTAAATGCCATCTCAGGAGGTTTTCTAGGACCAGTGGAAGAAGCTGGTTTTATCGACTGGTGTACAGAAAAAGAAGAATTAACTTCCTTAAACCCACAAGGATGCAGCCATCCAGCTTTTCCTCCCTGCATCATCATCACTGCTTCCTCCAGGTTTGGAATGTACACTGTGGATTTTCTTTACTCATGGAACTCGTTCTGCTGCAGTCGATGCACAACACAAACCAATGAATATTCCCAGATGATTTGGACATTTGCAAGGAACTGATTTGGTCTTAAGACAAACAATCTCTTCCACGGATGTCAACGACAAGAAGTGGAGTTGTTGCAGTTGGTGTAAGGGATGGGGAGCTCAGGATAAGGAACTGTCATGGGAAGGCTGTAACTGGAGGAGCTGTGGGTTTTACTGGTGTCACCACCAGCAGCCTCACCTAAGAAGTTCCCTGCTCCTGTGCTGGGCAGTTCAATCAAAGAGAAGAACACAGATTTTAGCTCTTGACCAGCCTGATGCACTCCAGGACACTGGGAACCCAAGCAGGGATCGTGCTCTTCGAGGTCGTGCCCAAGTTTTGATTTCCCCCTAAGTGGCATTTAAGTCTTTCTTCCTGTGCCCCACCCCTTCCTCTCTGCCAAGTCTCAACATTTTCCCCTGCAGTGCCATTGTCAGGAGGGGTTTTTTGCACTTCTTTCCCTCTTCTGCTTTTCTTTATTTTAAAAAAAAAAAAAAGGTCAGTAACATTTTCTGTGGACAAATCTGTGCTCTCCTCTTCCTTGCCTCTACAAGAAATTAAGAACCCTCCTAAAATGCTGCTAAAATCCTGGCTATGCTTGCACAGTCTGGCTGGGAACGGGGTCATCCCTGGTCTCCCAGCTGGAGCTGGGCAGTTCCTGGCTGACCTCTTACAGGAGCTGTATATTCCCATTGGGATGGACAAATGGGATGGAGGGGGGCTGCAGATCCAGCCTTGGTTATGGAAATCTGACCAGGATGTCGAGTCCTTTCTCACCGCTATTTTAAGAGCCCTGGAGCCTCAGAGACCCCACAGTCTTTGCCAACCAAAGGTAGAGCAGAGGACCCTGGAGCTCGTGGCTGTGCAGAAGGAGGAGTTTGCAGCAGTGAAAAGGGCCTGTGGCCTCCACACCCTGAGCACAGTTGTGTGAAGGTGAGGCCCTGAGGGCACTGATGGGGTGTGATGGCCCCGAGCAGGCTCAGCTGGCACTCCAGAGGGGATCACAGACCAAGCAACCCCAGTGTGGGGTATAAACTGGAACACTTTATTGGACGCCAGAACACAATTTAAGGGTCTTGGGGCAGGACATGTTAATGAGGAGCACAAGCTATGTTAATTAGGGAATTACACAAGTTTTTACTACCGTTGCCCAATGGGTTAATATTTTTCTCAACCAAGGTTCCAAGGGGGGAAGAGGATTAAAGGGCTTAGACATGGTCTGATACAATTATCTCAAGAGTCCTTTCTTGTTTCTGCTGCAGGAGCCAGGCCAAATCCACAAGGTTGAACTTTTACAGGTCTTGTGAGAAGGGTCCAGCTCCTTCAGATCACGGGATTTTTGTCAGCCCTTGTTGCCCAAGGTTTACAGCTCAAGCTGATCAAATTCCTTTTTGCTGACAGCTGGGTCTGGGCCCCTTCACACTCCCACCCACATGTCCTGCCGTGGGGTTCTGTTGCCCCACTGAAGCTCAAGGCTGGTGGCTCCTTCCCTCCCTGAGCTGAGGGAGCACCGTCCTCCTGGATTGACCCTGGATGTTGCTGTGAGCAGCTGCTCTCCTGGATGGACCTTCTTGGAGGCAGGGCCCATCTCCTGGCTGGGCTTTAGGTGGGTGTTACAGTCCTTCTGCTCCCTGGTGGACTCCCCCTGGATGGACCCTGGAGCTGGTTCGTTGCTCTCCTTGCCCAGGACTGATCCTGTCAGCAGCACCCAGCCCTGGCTGCCCTGTTTGCACCCAGTGGGACTGGGCCTTGCTGGTGAGGGCATGGCTTGAACTGGGGCTCCCCTTCGCCTCTGGCTTGTCCCCCTCCTGGGGAAGCCCCACTCTTGCTGCTTCCTGATAGATCCTGTGGCAACCCCCTCATTTTGGTGTTCCAATGAATCCCTGCTGGCTTCCCACTCCCGGGGTGTTACAGCTGCCCCTGGCCCGTGTTCGGAGGGACTGTGAGCCCCTGACAGCTCTACTGGGATGGAGAACAGAAAAGCAAGGATAAGATGGATGTTTTCTGAACGCTCACTTGATCTTTGCCTTGGGAGAGAGTCTTGGCTGAAGGCCAAGGTGGCAGCCACAGCAGATGTTTTGTGCTGGTTTGAAGCTCATTCTCTCTAAGGGTTGCCCAATTCATGTTCAGGTCATGCTGCTGTAAATGGAGCAAGAATTCCAACTGAGTGTCTCCTCAGACGTGATAACAGTGATCAGAAGAGTCAGTTGGTCAGACTGTCCCTGCAAAAGGTCTCTAAGGTCCCTGTCACTCATCCCTTGCTGGATGAACACCCTCTCCCAGAGCTGAGCGTGCAGGAGAAGACACTCAGTCACAAATGAGTCGCAAATAGTCCAGACCATTTCCCACAGTGGTTTCAAGCAGTTTGATTGTCTGGCCCATGTAGAGGTGCTGGCAGAATCACATGGACCCCCTGCCTCCAGGGAGGAAGAGAAGGAAGCCTGCGATGATCCTGCCTCAAGCTCTCCGTGTCTGTATTGAGTGTGTAGATGCAGCATTTGCCTGAAGCTGATGAAGTAAAACTTACGAAGGACACTTTTTCAAATAATGAAAGATGACTTGATTACATGACCTGAAAGAGGTGAAGGAAAGAAAGGAAGGATATTGAAGAAATATGGGAGGTATCTAAGATATGGCCTGAGAACTGGATACTTGGAATTTTTAGCAAAGGCAAGTACGATAAAGGGACTAAAGCATAAAAAGAAACTTTAAAAACCCACAGCAAACAAACCCCAAGGCTTAAAACCCCCACCAAACACAGGAAGAAAACAAAGCTGACTGGCAAGAGAAGCACTACTCAACCCTAGACTATAGAGTAGAACTGCAGCCCCGACAGAAAGGCACCATAAATACAGAGACAGAGAGTTCTCCAGGCAGATAACAGTCAATGGGTCTGACTTAAAAATTATGAAGGCAAACAACTGTCAGAATTAAAAATCAATAGGACAAAGCACAGTCTAAATCTTAGAAAAAATAGTCTTTTCATAAAATGACTCTTGAAAGTGCAATGATTTATTAAGCTCAGCTTTGCCCAGCCATGTTTATGGTCCCAAGGCAATCTTTAGCTGTGCTATTTTGGAGTTATGTGCATCCCTAATTACATGGCAAACATTGTCACATTGTCCTGCTCAGCTTTTAAAGATGGGTATTTTATAGCACATTTTGTACACTTTCAACATCCATCTCTTCCTGGCGCTCCGAACGTGACTTCAGCATCCTTGGAGGCTCCCCAGTGCTCAACCCTGCTGCTGGGCCCCTCCCAGGACAGGCAAATTTGGCAATCACTCATATCTTCTGTCCCACATGCCAGGAACTCAAAACCACGCTAGGGGTGATGTTCTTGGGGAGCCTCATATTCCTACAGCAGTGCAAGGGAGGAAAACATCGAGTCTCTTTGTCAGGCTTCTTATTTTCCTCATTTTGGCAAATTTTAAAAGCAATGGAGGCTTTTCTGTGAGAAAGCCGACGAGAATATGTCTCCACTCAACACAAATGTTATTTTATAACACTCACCATACACAAACAATTCCAGTGCAAACCCCAGAACTGTTGGTTCTTGCCTTTGGCCTCTCGGTGGCGCAGTCAAAAAGAAGCAGCAAATTTAGAGGCCTCATCTGAAAGACCCCCAAGTCTCCTCTATAGGAAGTCTTGTGAAAGGAAGAGGCTCTTCCAAAATGCTTTTAATCTCGTGCACTTTGGAGATCATGAACATGTCAAAGCAGTGGTGGTTTTCCTTTTCCAAGCTGCTTTGGCCACACTATTTTATTTTGTTTATCCTGTGGGGAACACAAGAACAACTGGGAAATTCAGTGAAGGAAGAAGACTTGAATGACCTGCAGTTGCCTGTGGATGCTTGTAACTGGTGCAGGAGTGAGGAGCTGAGATGTATCTGGGCAATCTGCAGCAGATGAATTTGTTAACACAGGAATAACTCTGCCCAGAATGAAAGGGTTAAGATAACTCTAAGAAACTTCAGACTTTTCAAGATTGCCTGCCCAAATTCCAGTCTAAAATTAATAACCAAAAAGAGACCGTGACTACTGAAATACAGGTATTTTGACTTTGTGGAATGATGAGCTAAACCTCTTAATACTGAGGAAGAATGGTGAAAGAAGTGTAAAAGAATTTAATAAAAGAAAGCTTTGATTTGATTCTTATTTTTTGTCTGATCCTGGTAGCTTGTTTTTCTGAATCAAAGCATTCATGGAGGGAAAAGTCCTCATAGGAAAGTGTTACCTAATGGGATTGTTAATGACCTAATGAATAGTTAATAGCAAAAATTACAAGAACAATCTGTAGACCTGACAGGAATCTGGTTTTACACTTTCAGATGAGTTAATGATAAGCTCTAATCCTTTTCTCTGCAGTAAAGATTCTTAATGTATGGTCAAAATTGTTTGTGTTTTTAACATTTCACTCTAAGCCCAGGAGCCTTGCTGCTGCCCATTTTGAAGGAACGTGTGTTGCTGGGGGCAGGGAACTGTTCTCAGACATTTTTACCTGGTACTGTAGTTAAAGCAGTGTAAAGGAAGATGAAGCAGAGTTATTATGAGCCGGGAAAAAACACCCAAACTCCTTTCAAAAGAACATTTGATACGTTCAGTTGGGAAGAACTTGTTTTCAAATTTGTCTGAAGAACTTAAACCTAAAGCTCTGAGGCCTGATGAGACATCTTAGACATTTCTAAGTAGAAATATAATAAATTTGTTAGGAATTTTATTTCAATTACCTGGCTGGTGCTTCTGGAGTGTTCTTACCTGTGCTCTTGGCAGCGTGATGAGGGACAAGGCAATCCATGTGCCTGCCTGGAGGGAGGGGAGCAGTCCTGCCTCTGGAACAGCACAAATTTCCTTGGTTCCAATTTTAAGTATTATAAGAACTGGAGCAGAATGCCAGGTTTTGTGGCAAAGTATTGAGCTGCATGTGCAGGTGCACAGGTTTCCAGAGTGCTTCATAACTGAAGGTGTGACTGTCTTAGGCAAAAAAACAGTAAATGGGATAAATTGCACAGAAAGCATCCTGTGGAAAAGATGGTGAGTTCCCATTTTAGCAGAGCCAGGATTTCATTCTGAACCTGACTTTGTACTTGTATTTAATTCACTTTTACTGTAGCATAACGTGATGGTAACATTAAATAAAAACCAAACAAACCTTGCATGATTCCATACTGGTGTGTTCACTCTGTTCTTCCAAGCAGCAGCAGAGAAGTTCTCTTGGGAAGGGAAGCAGGTTATTTTCCAAGGATTCAAGACTGCACACAGTGCAAGGATGAGATATCAGAACCAACTGCTCTTCAGTCACAGCCCTTCTCTGTGTCTCTGCCACGATCACAGAACCACACAATGGTTTGGGTTGGAAGGGACCTTAAATCCCATCTTGTTCCACCCCTTGCCATGGGAAGGGAGAATTTTAATGTTCCTGATCCCATGTTGCCTTCTGGGATCATGGCTATAGTGCCTGGGTAAATATTGTTGCATGAGCAAGACTGATATTATTTTTTTTTCATTGTTAAAGCAATGAGACCCAGAGAAGCAGCAGGTCCTGGGTGACAGCACATGTGTTCAAACCAGGCAATCAGCGAGGAGTTTTTCAGTATTTTCAGTGTTTTTCAGTAAAGAAGCTCCTAATTGTGTGGAATTCCTGCCAACAGCTCCCTGTCAAAGAGGAAGGATGCCTGGAGGGTACTAAATGTGGAGCAGGAATCATGAATTTCTCACAGATGGCTCAGGGGACCAATGACCATGTGAGAGGTGTGGGGGACAAACCTGCAGTGGGCTCAGAGCCATCCCAGCCCCTGAGCCCACTGCATCCTGCTGCAGGGGAAAGGCAGGAATTCCACTGCGAAGAGGGAGCAGCTGGATGGTGTAAAACAAACGTGGGATAGACCTTCCTCTCCATGCAGTGCTCAGGCCTTAGTGCAGTGACAGATCCAAAGCTGGACACTGAAGGGAGAAGAGTGGGGTGTGTGTCAAAGGGTGCAGGAGAGATTAGTGGGAGCTCTTTAAAAACAGGAGATTGGGACCTAAAGAGCTGCACTCCTGTCTTTGGGGAGCTGGAAGCATTCAAAGGAATGAATCCTGGACCCCTGGTTATTATTGGGCTGCTGTAAAAGCAGAAAGGGTGGAACAACAGGGAGAAAGGTGAAAATATCACCTATAGCTGGTATTTCCCAGTCTATCACAATATCAGCTCTTCAGACTTTCAGAGAAATGACAAGTTACTGTTGAGTTGATGCCAAAACAATTAAAAGCTCTGGCTCAGCAGTTAAGTCCTTTAAGCAAAAACATACGTATTACATCCTGTTAGGTGAGAAAGGAGCTTAACTGAGTGACCCAAAGAGCTCTGCCAAGGCAGCACTGCTGCTTCTCACCCAGCAGCTTTAAAAACTCAATTAAATGCAGCTCCTGTGGTAGCAAATGGCCAGAGTGCCATGTAAGCTTCAAAAGTAAGAGTAGAAATAGGAATGAAAGGGAAAAAAAATCATCTAGAGAAGCCCAAGTCCAGTGAAAGCACTGAAATATATTTAGGGTTGAAAGCTTCTGTTTGTGGTCTTTAATCATAGAATCATAGAATCAGACGGGTTGCAAAGGACCTCTGAGATCATCAAGTCCAACCATTGATCCACTACCACCACAGCTGCTAGACCACGGCACTAAGTGCCACGTCCAGCCTCATCTTAAAAACCCCCAGGGACGGAGAATCCACCACTTCCCTGGGCAGCCCATTCCAATGGCTGATTACCCTCTCTGTAAAGAATTTCTTCCTAATATCCAACCTAAATCTCCCCTGGCACAGCTTAAGGCCATGCCCTCTTGTCCTACTGCTGGTTCCTGGGAGAAGAGACCAACCCCCACCTGCCTACAATCTCCTCTCAGGGAGTTGCAGAGTCAGGAGGTCTCCCCTGAGCCTTCTCTTCTCAAGGCTAAACAGCCCCAGCTCCCTCAGCCTCTCCTCACAGCACTTGTGCTCCAGTCCCTTCCCCACCCTCTCTGCTCTTCCCTGGCCCTGCTCCAGCCCCTCCATGTCCTTCCTGAGCTGAGGGCCCAGAACTGGACACAGCACTCCAGGGGTGGCCTCACCAGTGCTGAGTCCAGGGGCAGAATCACTGCCCTGCTCCTGCTGCCACACTGTTCCTGAGCCAGGCCAGGATCCATTGGCCCTCTTGGCCACCTGGGCACACTCTGGCTCCTGTTCAGTTCCCTGTCCATCCCCACTCCCAGCTCCCTTCCTGCCTGGCTGCTCTCCAGCCACTCTGGCCCAGCCTGTAGAACTGCAGGGGGTTGTTGTGGCCAAAGGGCAGGACCCGGCCCTTGGCCTGGTTGAACCTCATCCCCTTGGAATCAGCCCATGGATCCAGCCTATCCAGGTCCCTCTGCAGAGCCCTGCTGCCTTCCAGCAGGTCGACACTCCCTCCCAACTTGGTGTCATCTGCGAATTTGCTAATGATGGACTCAATGCCCTCATCTAAATCCTCAGTAAAGATATTAAACAGAACTAGGCCCAACACTGATCCTTGGGGGACACCACTGGTGACCGGCCGCCAGCTGGACAGGAGCTGGACAGGCTCCAAATTATAACCAGGTGGCATTTAAAACAACTTTAGTGGATGGCCTGACCCCAGAAATGTGTCTACCCTGAAGGTGTGCAGACGTAGGAACAGCATGGGGTGTGTTAGAAGGTCTGGGGCAGGCAGGAATAGATGGAAATAATGAACACAGCTAAAAAAAAAA